>NW_006408985.1:699100-705614 GCF_000296735.1 Chrysochloris asiatica
TGATCAAGAGTCGATGATACTGAATGAGGAAGTCCAAGGTGTATTGAAGAAATTGGCAAAGAACAAGGTACCAGAAATTGATGGAATGAAAAATGAAATCTTTCAAGAAAGCAAGGCAGCACAGGAGACACACAATCCTCTCTGCCAGGAAATTTGGAAGACAACTATCTGGCCCACTGCTTGGAAGAGATCCATATTTGTGCCCATTCCAAATAGAGGTGACCCAACGGAATGTGGGAATCATTGGATGATATCTTTGACATCTCTTGCGAGTAAAGTTTTACTAAAATTAATATAGAAATGGCTACAAGCATACATTGAAAGAGAACTTCCTGAGGTTCAAGCTGGAATCAGAGGAGGACGTGGAACAAGTGATATCATTGCTGATGTCTGATGGATCTTGGCTGAAAGCAGAGAATATCAGAAAGATTGTTACTAGTGCTTTATTGACTACAAAAACGCCTTCAATTGTGTGTATCATGACAAACTATGGATAGCATTGTGAAGTATGAATATTCCTGAACACTTAATTGGGCTCATGAGGAATGTGTATTTGGACCAAGAGTAAGTTGTGCAAAGAGATCTGGGAACACTGAATGGTTTAAAATTAATAAAGGTGTGTGACAGGGTTGTATTCTTTCACCATACTTATTCAGCCTGTATGCTGAGCAAATAATCCAAGAAACTGGGTTATATGAAGAATAACCTGGCATCCGGATTGGAGGAAGACTCGTTAACAACCTGTGATATGCAGATGATACAAACTTTCTTGCTGATAGTGAAGTCTTAAAATATTTACTAATGAAGATCAAAGCACACAGCCTTTGGTATGGACTGAATCTCAATGTAAAGAAAACAAAAATCCTCACCACTAGACCAATAAACAACATTCTTACCAATAGATAAAAAATTGAAGTTGTCAAAGACTTCATTCTTCATGGATCAACTATCAACAGTCATAGAAGCAGCAGTCAAGAAATCAATCAATGTATTACATTAGGCAAATCTGCTGCATAAGACCTTTTTATATTGTTGAAGAGCAAAGATGTGAGCTTGACGACTAAGGCGCTCCTGACCCAAGCCCTGGTGTTTTCAATAACCTCACATGCATGTGATAGCTGGACAGTGAATAAGGAAGACCATATAAGAATTGATTCTTTTGACTTTTGGTGTTAGAGGAGAATATTGGAAGTGCCATGGGCTGCCAAAACAACCTAACAAATCATAGTTGGAAGAAGTGCAACCAGAGTGCTCCTTGGAAGCCATGATGGCCAAACTTCATCTCTCATACTTCAGACATATTATCAGGAGGGACCAGTCGCTGGAGAAGGCTATCATGTTTGGTAGGGTGGAGGGTCAAAGAAAAAGAGGAAGACTGCCAGTAAAATGGATTAGCAAAGTGGCAGCCTTAATGGGCTCAAGTGTGGCAACGATAGTGAGGTTGGCCCAGGATCAGGCAGTGTTTCGTAAGGTCAATATGAGTCAGTACTGACTCGATGGCACCTAACAACAACAACATACTTTTTTATTAAATTATTCTACATAAGCTCTAAACTGAACAACACAGGCTAAACCTCCCATTAGTATAAAAATTGTCCTTGTTGTTTTGCTAATAATCAAACATGTACTTTTCTAGTTGTAACCTAAACCTACAGTGATTTCACTCTTAATTTAGGTTTAATTGAGAATCAGTCAGACATTGCATGCTTTTTAGGTATGATGGAACATTAGAAAATCTCTCTTACTGCTTTCCTTGAAAACAACATGGTTAATAATGAAGTCAAGATTTTATATAATATTGTATAAAATTTGATTAATGATTCACGTTAGCTGCTTCTGAAAGAAAAAAAAAAGTTTAATAACATTCCTAATATGTATCTTTAAGCGACTTTATGCACAACAGAACAAAACACTGACTGGTCCTGTGCATCCTCATGACTATTTCTATGCTTGAATCCATTGATGCTGTCACTATGTTAATCCATCTCCTTGGAGTCTTCCATTTTTTGAATGCTACGTCACTTACCAAGCATGATATCCTTTCCAGGGACTGATATCTTTTGATAGCATGTCCAGAATAGAGAAGATAAAATATTACCTTTCTCTTCTTAAAGCTGCATTCTGGTTGGACTTCTTGCAAGAGAGTTTTGTTCATTTTTCCAATAGTCCATGATAAATTTAATATTCTTCTCCAACACCATAACACATATGCATCAATTTTTCTACAGTCTTCTGTATCTATTGTCCGATTTATACATGTATATGAGGAAAGTGAAAATACCATAGTTTGGGTCTGGTGCACCATAGTCCTCAAACTGACATCTTTGCTTTTAAACATGTTAAAGAAATTTTGTGCAGCAGATTTACTTTGTGTTGACAGCAAAATTAAGGCCTTGACAACTTCAATCTCTCCTCCATTTATCATGATATTATTAACTGGTCCCGTGGTGAGGATTTTTGTTTTCTTTACATTGAAGTAAAACCCACACTGTCTTTGATCTTAATCAGTGTTTTTAGTTCTGTTCTTTTCCAGCAAGTAAAGTTGTAGCATCTGCATACTGATGTGATGAATTTCTCCCTATAATCCAGTCTCTCAGATTTGTATTCAGCATACAGATTATATAAGTATCACCAAAGTCTACACTCCTGGGACACACCTTACCTTATTTTAAATAATTCAATACCCATGAATAAGTACTTCAAGTATTCCTCAATTTCAGCAAGAAAGGTTGTGTCATGGGCACTATCACAGGTTGTCAATGAATCTTGTTCTTAATTTGGTATCATGTTCTTCTTCATATAGTCCAGCTTTTCATATTATCCATGCATTATACAGATTGAGTAAGTATGACAAAAGCATAAAACCCTGACAGACAGCTTTCCTGATTTTAAATCATACAGTTCTTAATCACTTTATTCTGTTCCAATGACTGCTTATTGATCTATATTCAAGTTCTCCAGAAACAAAATACATATCCTGGAATTTCTATTTTTTTTTTTTAATGTAAACAGAAGTATGTTATGATCCACACAATAGAATGTCTTTGAATAGTCAATAAGACCCAGGTAAATGGTACCCTGGTGTGGCACTGTAGGATAAGCACAGTGTCACTAAGAAAAGGAAATGATTTTGATAACATTTTACAACAGCAACAGATGTCTTTCTGATTTTCTGTGCTTTCATTCATGGTCTACCTGCCATCAGTAAAGATGTCCCTTGCTCTATCTCCTTTTTAAAGCCTGACTTGAATTTATGGCAGTACTCTGTTGATGTACTACTACAACCATTTCTGAATTATTTTCAGCAAAATTTATTTGTGTGTGATATTGATGATATTGCTTAAGAATTAAAGCATATTTAGCAAAATGCATCAACTAAATGCAATAAGGATTCAAAACGTTTTGGAAAAAATTCATTATTTTATTTTTTTAAATTTTATTATTGTGAATTGAATGATCATTTACATGGGAGAACATACGTTTTACACGCATTGTTTAATTGCCATGATTACAAGCTTTTCTGTGCATCATTCAACAGTATTTGCTTCTATTCCTTTTGTTTCTGTTGTTTTTGTTTTTTGTGTTTTTTCCTCAGGAAAATAATCATTTAAACAATTAAAGGGCAAATTCTGCAAGTCTGCCTCCTGGCTGCCAGCTGTCAGTCTTTCTTTTTCAATAAGTCTAGAGTCTTCAGCTGCTCTCTCTCTCCATGTCATCATCTCTGCCTCCATCTCTGGTGTTGCTGCTTCTCTGGACAGGGTACAACATTCGGCTGGTGCTCTTCTACTAGATGTTCCTAGGGTCTTCTGTTCCTGAACTCTATCATTATCTTTTAATTCCATTTTATCCACAAACTTTTTGAAATCCCTGCAAATAGCTTTTATGTTACAAAATTTTATTCCTGAGACTGTTTCTTAGTGGGAAAAAGAAATTGTGTCAGTTTATACAGTTTCAGTAACTCCATATGAATATAAAACATACCTTCTGCTCAGATTGTATGGCGTGTCCTTTCCTATCATATGTTAGTTTAACATGTCCTTAGGCAAATGCTTTTTGAGATTCAACATCTGTTCTCCATAAACTAGACTGAATTCTAAGATATATGTCTTCTTTTGGTGAAGAGTTCAATCATTTAAAAAGTTTCAGGAAATATTTATTGTAAATGTACACAGAAAATATCTAAAATATTTATGGTTAAAGAATAAAATAAACAAAAATAATAAAAATAAATCATTAATATTTCTGTATGAAACTGTATTAGATGCTGAATCTTGAAAAGTAAGTAATACATTTTGTTGTTTTAAATAACTTAATAATAAGATGTCAATGAACAACTAATACATACAACATATTGTTGTAAAAGCCATATTTTTCTGTTTAGATCAGTCTGTTTTCTTGTAAATAAAACTTTTGTGAGGTTTCCTATAAACCTCAGGCTAAAATATAAAGCCATTAATACAATATTAAACCCTCATTACCTAAATTTTCATTACATTATGGCCAGTACTTATTCATAGCAATTTTCTTTGATGAACATATATTGTCCTTAATTGTTTTCTTGTTATTAAGTGACCTCCAGTTAGTTCTGACCCATAGTAACCCTGTATAGCTACTTGAATTGCCGACCTTGCAGTTTAAACCAACTTTGCAGTCCAGCGCTTTAACTCACAGTTCCACACTTGCTCTTGTTGACTCATAGTGACCCACAGTATTTTCAATAACCTCATACTCATGTGAAAGTTTAATAGTGTATAAGGAAGATCACAGAAGAATAGATGCATTTGAGTGTTGGTGTTGGAGGAGAATTTTTAAAGTACCATGGACTGCCAGAAGAACAAATCAATCTGTACTGGGAAAAGTACAACCAGAATGATCCTTGGAAGCCAGTTTGGCCAGATTTCATCTCTGATACTTCAGACATATTATCAGGAGGAACAAGTCACTGGGGAAGAATATTATGTTTGGTGAAATAGAAAGTCAGAGAAAAAAAGGAAGATTCCCCTATGAGATGCAATGCTCAAATGTAGCTACAATTGTGAGGTTGACACAGTACCAGGCAGTGTTTTGTTTCTGTTGTACGTAGAGTCTCTGTGATGTCACCTAACAATAACAGCAGCACATATTCCACTAGCATGGCTTTATTCATATAATTAGACAATATTAAATTAATCTGCAAAACAGATATTTAACAGAGAATTAAAGATCTATAAACTTATTGATGTGTTGGGACATTCCTAATATCAGGAAGTGCCAGAATCACATACAACTATGACAAGTCTACTAAATAAAAAAAATAAAAAAAAAAACTAATCTCAGTAATTTCAACTGTGTGAAAAATTTTATATTGACAATTTGTCAAATTTGAATGTATTTTTGGCACTAGCAGCCATTCTATTCAAAACTGTTAGATATTCATGTGCATCTTTTATTGAATTTACTAAAAATACATTGTGTAGGGAAAGAATCTGAAAAAATGGAATCTTTTAGTACTTAAAAATAGAAAAGAATATGGAAGAACTCTACAGTCTGACTCTTATGAAGACTAGATGGTGTCATTCTAAGATTACTGAACAGTAATCTAATTATATTGATAAAAAGGAAAAATAGATCAAAGAATAAAATTTCATATTCTCAACAGAATCAAGACATTTTGGAGCCTTTTAACTGAGACAGGTACCTGACACTGCTGCCCTGAGACAACCTTCAAACTCGGAACTTCAAACTCAAATATTTCTTATAAGGTAGCTTAGAACCAAGCAACAATTTACCTTAATTAGTAATATATTTCTACCAGTAGTATTTTTATCGTTCATGTATTTATAAAATTGCAACAATCTCTCCAAAAGTTAGATAGGAACTTAGGGATAGAGATGTTTATGTGATGGTGGTAGAATCAGTTAGAAAAGGATAGATTCATTGATTGCAATATATAAAGAATGTAAAATATTGAAAATCAGGAATGCCACTAGTGTTCTTCTTAGGATAAAATATGCTGTAATGAATTGAAATGACTAAGCATACAAATAAAAATCTGAAAAATGTTTTCAGTTCATTGATTTATTGTTATTTATTGTTTGAATTCCATATTGTGTTAAGCTTGAACTTTTAGAAAGATAAAATGTATTCACTTACGTGGAGTATTTTCTTCAACAATTTAAATTTCTTCACAAATTGATACGCTGCAAATATGATTAATATTTGACTAATGTTCCAGTACCAGGGATATCATTGCTGATGTCCAATGGATCTTAGCTAAAAGTAGAGAATAACAGAAAGATGTTTACCTGTGCTTTATTGACTATGCAAAGGCTTTCAATTGTGTGGATCATGACAAGCTATGAACAAAAATGTGAAGTATGAGTATTCTGGAACACTTGATTGTGCTCATGAGGAATCTTTACCTGGACCAAGAGGCAGCTGTTTGAACAGAACATGGGAACAACGAATGGTTTAAAATTAAGAAAGGTGTGCAACAAGGTTGTATTCTTTCACCATACTTAATTCAACTTGTATC
>NW_006408985.1:706074-708626 GCF_000296735.1 Chrysochloris asiatica
GAAGAATTGATTCTTTTGAGTTTTGGTGTTGGAGGAGAATATTGAAAGTGCCATGGGCTGCCAAAAGAACCAATAGATCTGTTTTGGAAGAAGTGCTGCCAGAGTGCTCCTTGGAGACCATGATGGCCAAACTTTGTCTCTCATACTTTGGACAATTTGTCAGGAGGGACCATGTTTGCTAAGGTGGAGGGTCAGAGAAGAAGAAAAAGATTCCAACAAGATAGATTGGCCAAGTGGCAGCAATGATGGATTCAAGCGTGGAAACAGTAGTGAGGTTGGACCAGGATTGGGCAGTGTTTCGTTCTGCCATGCATAAAGTCGGTATGAATTGGTACCAACTCGATGGCACCTAACAACAACAACAAATATTCCAATTTTCTCTAATATTGTTTTTGAAAATGGAAGGAAATAAAACATTAAAGAATTTAACTACCAATACTTTATCTTCTGTTACAAAGTCATAGCAAGATTTAAAAATATTATTATGTTTTCATGGTAAAGCTTAGCAAAAAAGTCACTGATAAGGCTTTAAGCTCACAAATAAGCTGCGTGAAAGGGGGTTTAAAATATTAAAGCAGAAAGATCATGAGTTTTTCATGTTAATCATCAGTAAATAAATTTTAGCTACCTAAAAGATTTCAGGTAGTGTAGTAGTTACAAATAGGGCCGCGAACCTTAAGGTCAGCAGTTAGAAACTACCAGCTGTTCCTCTGGAGAAAGATGAGGCTTTCTGCTCCTGTAAAGATTTACAGCCTCGGAAACCCTGTACAGGATCACTATGAGTTTGAAATGACTCCGTGGCATATAACAACAACAACAAAAGCGGTCAAGGGAATCTAAGGGATTCTTTTTTTAATCTTTGAAGTTAAAATAAAACCTGTTGATTTCTTTCACTTGACAAACTGTAACTGAACTTTTCTCAATTTTACGATTTTCAAGAACATGAATTATCAACGTTAATATTAGGAGAATATGTAATACATCTGACATTTTCTTGAAAAAGATGGGCTGTTGTTGTTGTTAGGTGCCAGCAGGTCAGTACCGATTTATAGCAAAGCTATGCACAACAGAATGAAAAACACCTGAGTACTGAGCCAATAGCACACTTGTTGCAATGCTTGAGCCCATTGATGCTGCCACTTTGCCAATCCATCACACTGGGGGTCTTCCTCTTTTTCTCTTACCCTCCACCTTACCAAACATCATAACCTTCTTCAGTGTCTGGTTCCTCCTGACATTATGTCCAAAGTATAAAAGATGAAGTTTGGTCATACTGACGACAAAAGAGCATTCTGGCTGCACGTCCTCCAACACAGATCTGTTTTTTCTTTCTTTTGGCAGCCAATCATATTTCAATATCCCTCTCCAGAATATAATGCAAATGGATCAAATCTTCTAAGATTTTCCTTATTTATTGTCAAGTTTTTGAATGCATGTGAGGTAATTGAAAATTCAATGGCTTGAGTCAGGCACACCTTAGTACTCAAGCTGACATCTTTGTCCTTAAACACATTGAAAAGTTTTTGTGCATCAGATTTGCCTAATGCAATGTCATTTGATTTCTTGACTGGTGCTTCCATGAGCGTTGATGGTTGATCTCAGGTGAATGAAGTATGGCAGACGCCATCTTGCCAAGGAACGGAACAATAAGAAGATTTATGCATGAAAAGTTCATTGTTTAGCACAGTCACCATAAATGTCCCCTTGGTTGGCAAAGCCACAAGGGGTATTTCATGCAGGGGTCCCGTGGTTTTTAGCTTTTCCTTGGAAAAATAGTTAATTTCTGATTTCCTTATAAGAAGTTTTAAAAAATGTGCATAATCATTAAATAATTTTTAGTAGTAACAAAATATGAAATATATTTTAAACAAACCTCACGTTATAATAGTTGTCTTTCACATTAACATTAACTTGCACACCATATTCAATCTTATGTAGTTATAAAAATTGTTTTTTACATTAACAATAATTTTAACATTAAAGATAACCACACTAGCTAAAGTTTTAACAATTCAAGTTTAAAATCGTAAGCAACATTCCATGAAGTTTCAGTCAAGGACATTAAGGCCTTTAAAGAGCAGCTTAAAAACAGTCAAGGGCAGTGGAAGCTTAGGAACAAAAATAAAAATTTAATTAAAGCTTTTAAAAAATTGTTAGTATAAAAGAATTACTGCTTTTTTCTTAACTCTAAAACTTTAAGGTACTTTCATGTTCTTGTTTTTATTGTTAAATCAATTATATGTATGACCAGTTATAGTAAAAATTATGTTTTTATTCTAAGTTGTAATTAATAAATCTATTTAAAAGTAATAAATGTTAGTAAAGTTAAAAGTTAAAATGTAAAACATTGTTTAAAATTAACCTAACATTTTAAAAGAATTAGAAGAAAAAAACAAATCAAGGCCAAACTAGACATTTTAGAAAGGACTAAACAAAAGCAAAATCACTTACAGAAGACAAACGTTACCAAAGTAACTAAGGAGTATAGAAACACAGAAATGTTTAATGACCTTGTGTTGCTTTTGTATCTTTAATGTAAAAATATAATACTT
>NW_006408985.1:709633-711099 GCF_000296735.1 Chrysochloris asiatica
AAACCCTTAAATAAATATATCTCCCAGTAACTCCACAAAAAGTGGTAACCTCCTACCCAGCAGTGTTGCAACTTTAATAATGAAAGGTAGAAAAAAAAGCTGAAAGTTATTTTTTAAAAATTTCTCTACAATCACCAGTACTTAAACCCAAACTAAATTACTACTGTTTTGCAAAATAATGAAGATTTCCTTGGAAAATTTTTCAGAACAAACTCTATGCCATCTTCCCAGTAACCTCCTGCTTCAGTTTATTAATAAATCTCCTGTAGTTTTATCTTTGCAGTTTTTCAATAAGTCTCTTCCTAAACCTGCTAATGTGGTTTTTGCTAACAGTTTTCCCTAACTGCCAAACTGTGACTCTTATCATAAAAATCACATCTGCATCAGACCGCGGAAACTTCGGCACAAAGCACAAAGTTAATTGCTGTTTTCTTTGCATTTAATCATCTGTAACAAACCTCTTTTTAATCTATTTTCTACTTCTCATAGCCTAAATGTGTTATTAACCAAGGGACAAGGATACGCCTTAGTCTTTTCACAGAACGCTAACTCCCCTTTCTGAATTCCAGAGCAAAAATTTGACCCCATGTCAGGAAGATCGCCACTTCTTCCTCTCTGAAGCATAAAAGCATCCACTAAGAAGCAATCTAAAGGTATGCTTCCACCAGCACTTCCACTAGCACTTCCTCTATCACAGGATCTAGCAGCTGAACTTTTAATTTCTCCCCTCCAATGTCTGTCCCTGCAAAATCAAGCAGGCTGCTTCAACCAGACAAGGACCACCTCCCACTTGGGGAAAATTAATGTGCTTAAAGAAGTGTGCTATAAAAACTATTAATTCTAAGGAAGCTAAAAAAAAACTCAAAAAAGTCTCTTTGTTGTAATTCTTGCTTGTCAGGTATCGGGAGTAACAGCTAACAACTTCACTCATTGGGTTTATATTCCTATTTTTGTAAATAAATCTCAATTGCTGGAAGGTCAATCAAAAGTCTTTATACTGAATTCCCTAAATGGTTTTCTTGTGGTTTTGTTTAAAAAAAAAGTGTTATCTACTCCCCCTCTAAGTCTACTAATTTAATTCATAATTAGTCTGTTTCGTATCCTGGTTTTAATTATACAAATTATGGTTTAACTCAGTCAAAAAATAAAAGTTTTAGACAAAATAGATGAGTGGCACATACTGAAAATTAAAAACTTATGTGCATCAAAAGACTTCACCAGAAGAATAAAAAGGGAACCCACAGAATGGGAAAAAATCTTTTGCAAAGACATATCAGACAAGGGACTCATTTCTAAATTATATAGGAAATTACAACAGCTCTACAAGAAAAAGACAAATAACCCAATTAAAAAATGGGCACAGGACATGAACAGATACTTCACCAAGGAAAAGATCCGGCCAGCCAACAAACATATGAAGAAATGTTCGTGATCACTAGCCATTAAAGAGATGCAAATCAAAACAA
>NW_006408985.1:713365-714320 GCF_000296735.1 Chrysochloris asiatica
TTTTGTTGTTACTCCTTCCTCTTCCTTAATAATTCAAAATAATCTATACAGACTTTTTGCTGCTTCAAACATTGTTTATTTAAAGCAGTTTAATAAATTAACCCTAAATCCTTATACAATAACAGTCTGTATAGTAACCCCCTTAGCTATATTATATCCTAACAACCCTAATAATTTGACTTTAACTCGTATTGCCTCTGTGTACAATATTTATTGTAAACATTGTTATATTACAAATTGTATTAATGCTTCTTTTCCTCCTAACACCTTTGTAATAATCAGGCATCCACCTTATGTTATGTTACCTGTAAATTTATCTTAACCTTGGTATACTAATCCTGCTTTGTTTACCTTAAAAGCAATATTCTCATCTTTAAGGCAACCTAAGCATTTCGTTGCCACACTTATCTTAGAAATTGTAGCATTCATTTCTATTATAGGTTCTATTGCAGCTTCAGCTACAACTTTAATTCAACAAGTTCATACAGCTAATCATGTGAATACTCTCTCAAAAAATATCTCTTTGGCATTAGCTGATCAAAAGCAAATAAATAAGGAATTAGTAAATAAGATTAATATTTTAAAAAAAGCTGTTCTCTACAAGAGGGAACAAATAAAAAAATATTAAAACTAGAATAACTACTCCATGTCATCAAAACTACAAGTAATATGTGTAACACCTCAGTTCTACAATAGCACAAATATTACCTGGCCTCAAACTCAAGCTCATCTTTAAGGCATTTGAAATAATTCTGACATTTCATTTAATATGCAAGCTTTACATTCACAAATTAGGATTATTAGTCAGGCACAATTACAGTCCACTTCCTTAAAGCAGGTGACTGCATCTTTAGTTAATTCCATTAAAAGCATTATCTCAACGCAATCTTTTTGGACATTAATCATAAATGCCTCCATTATTCTTATATTAATTTTTTGCCTTCCAGTCATCATC
>NW_006408985.1:715622-716156 GCF_000296735.1 Chrysochloris asiatica
TCATTCCTCTTCATTTTCAGAGAGTAAAGTTGTAACATCTGCAAATTTGTTGTTGTTGTTAGGTGCTACCGTGTCGGTAGTGACTCATAGCGACATTATGCACAGCAAAATGAAACACTGCCCAATCCTGGGCCAACCTCATTACTATTACAGTGCTTGAACTCATCAATGCTGCCACTCGGCCAATCCATATCACTGGGGTGTTCCTCTTTTTCTCTGACCCTCCACCTTACCAAACATAATGTCCTTCTCCAGTGACTGGTGCCTCCTGATAATATGTCCAAAGTATGAGAGATGAAGTTTGGCCACCATGGCCTCCAAGGAGCACTCTGGCTGCACTTCATCCAAAACAGATCTATTGGTTCTTTTGACAACCCAGGGCACATTCAATATTCTCCTCCAACACCATAACTGAAAAGTATCAATTCTTCTAGGGTCTTCCTTATTCACTGTCCAGCTTTTACATGCATATGAGGTTATTGAAAATGCCATGCTTGGATCAGGCTCACCTTAATCCTCAAGCTGACATCTTTG
>NW_006408985.1:734291-734978 GCF_000296735.1 Chrysochloris asiatica
TTTATTTGCTGATGGAGCACAATTCAAAATGGAAACAAACAGCTGAAAACATCAATTGGTAATCAGAACAAGAAATGTAAGATATATGAGTCTAGGACAGCTAAAAGAAGTCAGATATGGACTGGAATGTATACAAATTGATATCCTAAATATAAGTGATTTGAAATGGCCTGATATTAGTTACTTTCAATCAAAGAATAATAAGGCACTATGTCAGGAATAAGAAATTCAATAGGAATGGTATCACATTCATCATCATAAAGAATATTTTAAGATCTATCTTTAAGTACAATGCTGTCTGTAATAGAGCAATATGTATATGCCTAAAAAGAAGACCAGTTAATACCACAAATATATAAAATTATGTATTGGGAATGTATATTTACCATGATGTATACAGATGACACAATTTTGCTTGCTAGAAGCAAAGAGGACTTGAAATACTTTCTGAAAAAGATCAGAATAACTGTTGCCTTCAGAATAACTGTACCTGAACATAAAGAAAGTTAAAAATTTCACTACTGCAACAGTAAATAACATTATGATAAATGGAGAAAAGACGTGTGTCTGCTACTAGTGCTCATGGAAGTAGCAGTCAAAAAATAAAATCATATGCTATATTTTGCGTTAGGCTAATCTACTTCAAAAAAGTTATTTAAATATTAAAGTGCAAAGTTGTAACTTTTA
>NW_006408985.1:735245-736325 GCF_000296735.1 Chrysochloris asiatica
CCTTTCCTAAAATATTTTATCCCATGTTTCTTCATTGTTTCTCCTACAAAGCCTCATAGGTCTGGAGCCATTGCAAATGAATCCTGCTCACAGTACCAAAAGCTTAAACCAAGTGGGAACCATGTCTGACTTCCTCTGACTCCTCAAAAGGGAATGAGGACCAAACTCAAAATCAGTTCAAGGCTTATTTCTATGAAGTGGAGGTCAGACATGTTTTTGTTGTTGTTAAGTGCTAACAAATTAGTTCCAACCCATAGTGACCTGGTGTAGGGTTTCCAAAGAGTGGCTGGTGAGCTTGAACCACCAACCTTGAAGTCCAAACCAACTTTGCAGTCCAGAGCATTAATCCACCCACAACACCACCAGGACTTTATATATATGTATATATATATAGCTCTGGTAGCATACTGGTTACGAATTGGGCTGCTAACTTCAAGGTCAGAAGTTTGAAACTACCACCTGTTCCATGGGAGAAAGATGAGGCTTTCTGCTTTCATAATATATATATGTATATAGATATCGATATCGATATAGATACATATATAAAGAGAATCTTATTATCTTACAAGTGTAGAAATCAAGGTCCCCAGTAGAAAAGACAGCTAGTTTCTCCTACATGCCCCTTATATAGGAAGCAGACAATACCTCCAAGGAAACATCCATTCAATTGTTTGGCTACTCATAGTCACTCATCATTAGGTTTAATTATTATGGGAATAAGCACATCCCAACTGCTAAACCTTTGGAAATCCTGACTTAGCCAATTTCTCACTAAAAGTTTACCATTACAATCATTCATGTTACGTGAAATTAAAATTTGCTAAGGATAGTTGAAAATGGTTACAATAGTACATTGACAGAGGGCTTCCAGAAATTCAGGCTGATTCCTAAGAGGAAGCAGAATGAGGGATATCATTGCTGATATCAGATGAATCTTATTGTAAAGCAGAGAATACCATTGTTTATGCAAACAGAGGCCCCATCAGACTATAGGGATCATAACAAACTACAGATAACATTTCAAAGAATAGGAACTCCAGAACACTTAATAGTGCTCATGAGGCACCTGTACTTAGACCA
>NW_006408985.1:736425-738150 GCF_000296735.1 Chrysochloris asiatica
TCAAAACGAAGATAAATAGCTTCAAGCATCCATTAATAATTAGAATATTGAATGTACAAAGTTTGAATCTAGGAAAATTGGATATTGTCAAAAAGAAATGGAATGCATACTCATTGATAACCAAAGCATTAGTGAGCTGAAATCGACTATTATTGGCCATTTTGAATCTGACAACCACATGATTTACTATGCTGGAAGGAAAAATTGAAGAGCAATGAGGTCACATTCAGCATCCAAAAGAACATTTCAAGATAGATTTTGAAGTATAATGCTATTTGTGATAGTACAATATCTTTATGTCTATAAGGAAGACCTGTAAATTCCACTTTTATTAAAATTTAAGCACCAACCACCAAATCCAGTGATGATGAAACTGAAGAATTCTACCAACTTTTTAAATCTGAAATTGATCAAGCATGCAATCAAGATGTGTTGATAATTATTCGTGATTGGATAGCCAAGATTGGAAATAAATAGCTATGATCAGTAGTTAGAAAACATGGCCTTGGATAGAAATGATTCTGGAGATCTCATCATAGAATTTTGCAAGACCAATGACTTCTTCATTGCAAATACTTTTTTTTTTTTTAAGCTTTATTGTGAATTATGTGATAGTTTACATTGGAAGACATCAGCTTCACATTGATCCTGTCATATATCATTTACTAGCCATGGTTACAATCCCTTCCATGTATTATCCATCAACCAAAGGGCATACCCCACAAGCCTGACCCCCGGTCATCCACATACTGCCCCTTTCTCTGTCCAGGTCCAAAGTCTCCAGCCACTCCATTTCCCTATGTCATCGTCTCTGCCTCCATTTATGGCATCACTGCTTCTCTGGGTAGTGATCCACTCTCTGCTCTTCTCTTTTGATGGTCCCAGGTACCTCTGCTCCTAGACTTGCAAAAACATTTTTAAGATGCACCTCACCAAATGGAAAACACAGAAATAAAATTGACTGTATCTGTGGAAAGAGAAGGTGGAAAAGCTCCTGATTAGCAGCCCAAACAAGGCCAGAGACTCTGTGAACCAGATCATTAACTGCTCACATGCAAATTTAGGTTGAAGGTGAAGAAATTTTAAAAAAATTTCATGAGAGTCAAAATATGACCTTGAATCTATTCAACCTGAATTTAGAGATAATTTGAAGAACAGATTTAATGGATTAGCCACTAAGGACAGAAGACCAGAAGAGTTGTTGGATGACACAAGAACATCACACAGGAAGAAAGCAAAAGATCATTAGGAAGATAAGAAAGAAGGAACATTAACTTCCCCCTTCAGTGTCATTGGCTCTTGATCATATGGTACCTCCTGAAAGGTTCGAACATTAACCATTTCCCTTTGGTACAGTGACTCTGTGTATTCCCTCTATCTTCTCTTGTTGCTTTCTGCATCATTCAATGATTTGTACTGATCATTAATGGTGATTGGAATGCAAAGTTTGGGAGCAAAGAGGAAGAATCAGTAGTTGGAAGCTGACATTAGTGATAGAAATGATGCTGGAGAATGCATGATAGAATTCTACAAAACCAATGATTTATCTATTTTAAATACTTTCTTTAGACAGCATGAGCTATGACTATACACATAGACCTCATCAGATGGAATACATAGAAATCAAATTTACTGTATCTGCGGAAAGAGATGATGGAAAAGCTCCATACCATAAGTGAA
Source organism: Chrysochloris asiatica (assembly GCF_000296735.1). Classification (NCBI taxonomy): domain Eukaryota; kingdom Metazoa; phylum Chordata; class Mammalia; order Afrosoricida; family Chrysochloridae; genus Chrysochloris; species Chrysochloris asiatica. The sequence goes on from NW_006408985.1 coordinate 738,106, forward strand.
AACAAGGCTAGCAGCAGATTGTGGAACAGACCATCAATTACTCAT
>NW_006408985.1:738253-750349 GCF_000296735.1 Chrysochloris asiatica
ACCCCATGTACAGCAGAACAAAACAATGTCTGATCCTGAGCCAACCTCACTACCGCTGCCACACTTGAGTCCATCAATGCTGCCACCTGGCCAATCCATCTCGTTGGGGGTCTTCCTCTTTTTCTCTGACCCTCCATCTTACCAAGCATGATATCCTTCTCCAGTGATGCGATTGGTACCTGTCTGTAATTCCTTAAACCATATATACTCTCTAAATAAAGACAATTGTAAGTTTATACTCATGCCTAATGTGATACAACTTACACGCATACAACCAAAAAATGTACTAACCTCTTTATGTTATCCAAAAATTCAGGGGGTCGTATGCCTTGACCCTGCATAGGGTTTGCCAGGTTATGAATCTTTAGGAAGCAGAAAGCCTCATCTTTCTCCTCTAGAACGGCTGGTGGCTTTGAACTGCTGACCTTGAGGTTAGCAGCCCAACTCATAACAACTATGCTACAAAAGCTTCAAATTCCAACCTGAGACAGAATTAATTTTCATCTGTGAATCTAGAATACAAATGATATGCTTCTAAATACAATAGTTGAATAGGAAACAGGTAGACATTGCCATTACAAACAGGAGTAATTGGAGGAAAAGAAGGATTTAATAGGCACCAAGCCATTTAAAAATCAAGCAGGACAATATGTGCTAGCATTAAGGTCTGAAAATCTTCTGTTCTTGGAGACCACTTAGGCCATGACCCTGCCTCCCATGCTCTGGATATTGACAATGCACTTTGTATTCTGGATAGATGGCCCTCAACCTTGAGCTTCAGTTCTACTTTCCAGACTAACTAAAACAGGTAGACATTGCCATTACAAACAGGAGTAATTGGAGGAAAAGAAGGATTTAATAGGCACCAAGCCATTTAAAAATCAAGCAGGACAATATGTGCTAGCATTAAGGTCTGAAAATCTTCTGTTCTTGGAGACCACTTAGGCCATGACCCTGCCTCCCATGCTCTGGATATTGACAATGCACTTTGTATTCTGGATAGATGGCCCTCAACCTTGAGCTTCAGTTCTACTTTCCAGACTAACTAAAACAGGTAGACATTGCCATTACAAACAGGAGTAATTGGAGGAAAAGAAGGATTTAATAGGCACCAAGCCATTTAAAAATCAAGCAGGACAATATGTGCTAGCATTAAGGTCTGAAAATCTTCTGTTCTTGGAGACCACTTAGGCCATGACCCTGCCTCCCATGCTCTGGATATTGACAATGCACTTTGTATTCTGGATAGATGGCCCTCAACCTTGAGCTTCAGTTCTACTTTCCAGACTAACTAAAACAGGTAGACATTGCCATTACAAACAGGAGTAATTGGAGGAAAAGAAGGATTTAATAGGCACCAAGCCATTTAAAAATCAAGCAGGACAATATGTGCTAGCATTAAGGTCTGAAAATCTTCTGTTCTTGGAGACCACTTAGGCCATGACCCTGCCTCCCATGCTCTGGATATTGACAATGCACTTTGTATTCTGGATAGATGGCCCTCAACCTTGAGCTTCAGTTCTACTTTCCAGACTAACTAAAACAGGTAGACATTGCCATTACAAACAGGAGTAATTGGAGGAAAAGAAGGATTTAATAGGCACCAAGCCATTTAAAAATCAAGCAGGACAATATGTGCTAGCATTAAGGTCTGAAAATCTTCTGTTCTTGGAGACCACTTAGGCCATGACCCTGCCTCCCATGCTCTGGATATTGACAATGCACTTTGTATTCTGGATAGATGGCCCTCAACCTTGAGCTTCAGTTCTACTTTCCAGACTAACTAAAACAGGTAGACATTGCCATTACAAACAGGAGTAATTGGAGGAAAAGAAGGATTTAATAGGCACCAAGCCATTTAAAAATCAAGCAGGACAATATGTGCTAGCATTAAGGTCTGAAAATCTTCTGTTCTTGGAGACCACTTAGGCCATGACCCTGCCTCCCATGCTCTGGATATTGACAATGCACTTTGTATTCTGGATAGATGGCCCTCAACCTTGAGCTTCAGTTCTACTTTCCAGACTAACTAAAACAGGTAGACATTGCCATTACAAACAGGAGTAATTGGAGGAAAAGAAGGATTTAATAGGCACCAAGCCATTTAAAAATCAAGCAGGACAATATGTGCTAGCATTAAGGTCTGAAAATCTTCTGTTCTTGGAGACCACTTAGGCCATGACCCTGCCTCCCATGCTCTGGATATTGACAATGCACTTTGTATTCTGGATAGATGGCCCTCAACCTTGAGCTTCAGTTCTACTTTCCAGACTAACTAAAACAGGTAGACATTGCCATTACAAACAGGAGTAATTGGAGGAAAAGAAGGATTTAATAGGCACCAAGCCATTTAAAAATCAAGCAGGACAATATGTGCTAGCATTAAGGTCTGAAAATCTTCTGTTCTTGGAGACCACTTAGGCCATGACCCTGCCTCCCATGCTCTGGATATTGACAATGCACTTTGTATTCTGGATAGATGGCCCTCAACCTTGAGCTTCAGTTCTACTTTCCAGACTAACTAAAACAGGTAGACATTGCCATTACAAACAGGAGTAATTGGAGGAAAAGAAGGATTTAATAGGCACCAAGCCATTTAAAAATCAAGCAGGACAATATGTGCTAGCATTAAGGTCTGAAAATCTTCTGTTCTTGGAGACCACTTAGGCCATGACCCTGCCTCCCATGCTCTGGATATTGACAATGCACTTTGTATTCTGGATAGATGGCCCTCAACCTTGAGCTTCAGTTCTACTTTCCAGACTAACTAAAACAGGTAGACATTGCCATTACAAACAGGAGTAATTGGAGGAAAAGAAGGATTTAATAGGCACCAAGCCATTTAAAAATCAAGCAGGACAATATGTGCTAGCATTAAGGTCTGAAAATCTTCTGTTCTTGGAGACCACTTAGGCCATGACCCTGCCTCCCATGCTCTGGATATTGACAATGCACTTTGTATTCTGGATAGATGGCCCTCAACCTTGAGCTTCAGTTCTACTTTCCAGACTAACTAAAACAGGTAGACATTGCCATTACAAACAGGAGTAATTGGAGGAAAAGAAGGATTTAATAGGCACCAAGCCATTTAAAAATCAAGCAGGACAATATGTGCTAGCATTAAGGTCTGAAAATCTTCTGTTCTTGGAGACCACTTAGGCCATGACCCTGCCTCCCATGCTCTGGATATTGACAATGCACTTTGTATTCTGGATAGATGGCCCTCAACCTTGAGCTTCAGTTCTACTTTCCAGACTAACTAAAACAGGTAGACATTGCCATTACAAACAGGAGTAATTGGAGGAAAAGAAGGATTTAATAGGCACCAAGCCATTTAAAAATCAAGCAGGACAATATGTGCTAGCATTAAGGTCTGAAAATCTTCTGTTCTTGGAGACCACTTAGGCCATGACCCTGCCTCCCATGCTCTGGATATTGACAATGCACTTTGTATTCTGGATAGATGGCCCTCAACCTTGAGCTTCAGTTCTACTTTCCAGACTAACTAAAACAGGTAGACATTGCCATTACAAACAGGAGTAATTGGAGGAAAAGAAGGATTTAATAGGCACCAAGCCATTTAAAAATCAAGCAGGACAATATGTGCTAGCATTAAGGTCTGAAAATCTTCTGTTCTTGGAGACCACTTAGGCCATGACCCTGCCTCCCATGCTCTGGATATTGACAATGCACTTTGTATTCTGGATAGATGGCCCTCAACCTTGAGCTTCAGTTCTACTTTCCAGACTAACTAAAACAGGTAGACATTGCCATTACAAACAGGAGTAATTGGAGGAAAAGAAGGATTTAATAGGCACCAAGCCATTTAAAAATCAAGCAGGACAATATGTGCTAGCATTAAGGTCTGAAAATCTTCTGTTCTTGGAGACCACTTAGGCCATGACCCTGCCTCCCATGCTCTGGATATTGACAATGCACTTTGTATTCTGGATAGATGGCCCTCAACCTTGAGCTTCAGTTCTACTTTCCAGACTAACTAAAACAGGTAGACATTGCCATTACAAACAGGAGTAATTGGAGGAAAAGAAGGATTTAATAGGCACCAAGCCATTTAAAAATCAAGCAGGACAATATGTGCTAGCATTAAGGTCTGAAAATCTTCTGTTCTTGGAGACCACTTAGGCCATGACCCTGCCTCCCATGCTCTGGATATTGACAATGCACTTTGTATTCTGGATAGATGGCCCTCAACCTTGAGCTTCAGTTCTACTTTCCAGACTAACTAAAACAGGTAGACATTGCCATTACAAACAGGAGTAATTGGAGGAAAAGAAGGATTTAATAGGCACCAAGCCATTTAAAAATCAAGCAGGACAATATGTGCTAGCATTAAGGTCTGAAAATCTTCTGTTCTTGGAGACCACTTAGGCCATGACCCTGCCTCCCATGCTCTGGATATTGACAATGCACTTTGTATTCTGGATAGATGGCCCTCAACCTTGAGCTTCAGTTCTACTTTCCAGACTAACTAAAACAGGTAGACATTGCCATTACAAACAGGAGTAATTGGAGGAAAAGAAGGATTTAATAGGCACCAAGCCATTTAAAAATCAAGCAGGACAATATGTGCTAGCATTAAGGTCTGAAAATCTTCTGTTCTTGGAGACCACTTAGGCCATGACCCTGCCTCCCATGCTCTGGATATTGACAATGCACTTTGTATTCTGGATAGATGGCCCTCAACCTTGAGCTTCAGTTCTACTTTCCAGACTAACTAAAACAGGTAGACATTGCCATTACAAACAGGAGTAATTGGAGGAAAAGAAGGATTTAATAGGCACCAAGCCATTTAAAAATCAAGCAGGACAATATGTGCTAGCATTAAGGTCTGAAAATCTTCTGTTCTTGGAGACCACTTAGGCCATGACCCTGCCTCCCATGCTCTGGATATTGACAATGCACTTTGTATTCTGGATAGATGGCCCTCAACCTTGAGCTTCAGTTCTACTTTCCAGACTAACTAAAACAGGTAGACATTGCCATTACAAACAGGAGTAATTGGAGGAAAAGAAGGATTTAATAGGCACCAAGCCATTTAAAAATCAAGCAGGACAATATGTGCTAGCATTAAGGTCTGAAAATCTTCTGTTCTTGGAGACCACTTAGGCCATGACCCTGCCTCCCATGCTCTGGATATTGACAATGCACTTTGTATTCTGGATAGATGGCCCTCAACCTTGAGCTTCAGTTCTACTTTCCAGACTAACTAAAACAGGTAGACATTGCCATTACAAACAGGAGTAATTGGAGGAAAAGAAGGATTTAATAGGCACCAAGCCATTTAAAAATCAAGCAGGACAATATGTGCTAGCATTAAGGTCTGAAAATCTTCTGTTCTTGGAGACCACTTAGGCCATGACCCTGCCTCCCATGCTCTGGATATTGACAATGCACTTTGTATTCTGGATAGATGGCCCTCAACCTTGAGCTTCAGTTCTACTTTCCAGACTAACTAAAACAGGTAGACATTGCCATTACAAACAGGAGTAATTGGAGGAAAAGAAGGATTTAATAGGCACCAAGCCATTTAAAAATCAAGCAGGACAATATGTGCTAGCATTAAGGTCTGAAAATCTTCTGTTCTTGGAGACCACTTAGGCCATGACCCTGCCTCCCATGCTCTGGATATTGACAATGCACTTTGTATTCTGGATAGATGGCCCTCAACCTTGAGCTTCAGTTCTACTTTCCAGACTAACTAAAACAGGTAGACATTGCCATTACAAACAGGAGTAATTGGAGGAAAAGAAGGATTTAATAGGCACCAAGCCATTTAAAAATCAAGCAGGACAATATGTGCTAGCATTAAGGTCTGAAAATCTTCTGTTCTTGGAGACCACTTAGGCCATGACCCTGCCTCCCATGCTCTGGATATTGACAATGCACTTTGTATTCTGGATAGATGGCCCTCAACCTTGAGCTTCAGTTCTACTTTCCAGACTAACTAAAACAGGTAGACATTGCCATTACAAACAGGAGTAATTGGAGGAAAAGAAGGATTTAATAGGCACCAAGCCATTTAAAAATCAAGCAGGACAATATGTGCTAGCATTAAGGTCTGAAAATCTTCTGTTCTTGGAGACCACTTAGGCCATGACCCTGCCTCCCATGCTCTGGATATTGACAATGCACTTTGTATTCTGGATAGATGGCCCTCAACCTTGAGCTTCAGTTCTACTTTCCAGACTAACTAAAACAGGTAGACATTGCCATTACAAACAGGAGTAATTGGAGGAAAAGAAGGATTTAATAGGCACCAAGCCATTTAAAAATCAAGCAGGACAATATGTGCTAGCATTAAGGTCTGAAAATCTTCTGTTCTTGGAGACCACTTAGGCCATGACCCTGCCTCCCATGCTCTGGATATTGACAATGCACTTTGTATTCTGGATAGATGGCCCTCAACCTTGAGCTTCAGTTCTACTTTCCAGACTAACTAAAACAGGTAGACATTGCCATTACAAACAGGAGTAATTGGAGGAAAAGAAGGATTTAATAGGCACCAAGCCATTTAAAAATCAAGCAGGACAATATGTGCTAGCATTAAGGTCTGAAAATCTTCTGTTCTTGGAGACCACTTAGGCCATGACCCTGCCTCCCATGCTCTGGATATTGACAATGCACTTTGTATTCTGGATAGATGGCCCTCAACCTTGAGCTTCAGTTCTACTTTCCAGACTAACTAGCATGGCAACTGGACTCCCTTAGATTTGGACAACCCCATTCTCCTAGTTCATCTGAGTGGTGACCCTGCTCCCTTTGCCCCATAAGGCACCATTCTTCTGTCCTCTGGAGTGGCAGCCATTCCCCCTCAGCTTTGGGCAGAGGACCCATGTTAACAGCAGTACCACACTCTGGAACTGAGTTGGAGAACAACATCCAACTCTTAGAAATTTAGACAACTGTGATTTCATAGAGATCATGGTTTATAGTTGCATTTCATTGTGCTAATTACCACTGTAAATTTGAATTTCTGGCCTACATGTGTTCTAGTCTACAGATATAAAATAGAATTTTTGGCTGGGATAGAAATGTTCTACTATCTTTGCTGTCCAATATTTCAGATAAGAGCCATATAGATTATTTAATATTTATTTGTTGTTGTTAAGTGCTGTCGAGTCCGTTCTGACCTATGTTGTTGTTGTTGTTATGTGCCTTTTGAGTCAGGTCCGACCCATAGCGACCCTGTACAGGGTTTCTGAGGGTGTAAATCTTTACGGGAGTAGAAAGCCTCATCTTTTTCCTCGGAGAGGCTGGTAGTTTCGAACCGCTGACCTTATGGTTCGCAGCCCGATTCATAACCACTACGCTACCAGAGGTCCTATAGTGACCCTGTATATGGTTTCCAAGGAGCAGCTGGTGAGCTTGAACCACTGACCTTGCAGTTCAAATGACTTTGTAGTCTGATGCATTAGCCCACAGTGCCACACCAGGACTCCAGTTACTACTTATGGGAGTTACATAATGTGACCATGCTACTTAATTTTCAATTTTGAGTTTTAATTACTTAAATTTAATAGTCACATTGGATGGTATGTTATGTTCAGCACCATGTTAAAAGGGAAAAACTGAAATCTGAGTGTTCAATAGCTTTTCACCACTGTCTGACATAGTGTCTATCTGTTAATATTTATTGACAATACTTACTCAATAACAACATCAGAACACATATACCAAAACAAAGGTAATTGTTGTTAAGTGCCATCTAGTCAATTCCTACTCACAGTGACCCTGTGTAGTGTTTCTGAAGAGTAGTTGGTGACCTTGTGGTTCAAAATGACCTGCAGTTCAGTGATTATCTAGAGTGCCACACGAAAACTCCTTTGCTGTTTAAAGTTTGCGTCATTTGGAGTCTCAAAAATAGCTACTTCCTGTTTCTCTTTTATTGATTTTACACTTCTATTGTTCCTGGTGTGGTTATGGGTTAAAAACTAGGCAACAAAGTAAGATTGAATCATAAGGTCATCAGTTCATACCACCAGCTGTTTATTGGAAACCCTATATGGAAACCTTGACCCATACTTAATTAGGCATCAAGATCACCAAAATAGTTAAGATACTGTTTTTAAACTTCATTTTTGAGATTTGTTTTGAATCCTTGCAAATAATTTCTCTTTTGAATTTTGGGTACTGCAACCTTAGATGTTTCTGTAAGAAAAGGAAAGAGTACTATTAGAAAAACTTAGAGAACTCCCAGCATATTTATGTTTGCCGTTGTTGTGGTTAAGCATTGTCAAGTTGGTTGCGATGAACAGCAACTCTGTACAGGGTTTATCACAGTATTTGGTGGGTTTGAATTGCTGACCTTGTTTTTAGCATTCTAGTGCTTATTCTAGAGTTTCACAGACCCTTTCTCCATAGGTAAATATGGAAAGAAATGATGAGGATGTAGAAGATATTACACAGCACACTAAAGACGGCTATTCAACTTCATTTTGACCTTCTTATACTCTATGTCATATCATAATGAAACATTAAAATTTAAATTTGTATAAATTTAGTATTTTATTTCAGTATTAAAACGTTTTTTCACTACAATTAATGTACGTGTAGTTCCTAAATATACAATGTATACAAAGCGGTTCTTCTGATAAATGATAGAAGGATTCCTAGTATTCATACCAAATGTTTTCTCCTTAAAAACAACAACAACAACAACAACAACAACAACAAACCTTCTTGCAACTGCAAAGCCTGGGAATTTGAAGTGTACAGTTTGAAAACAGCCACTTAGTCCACCTTTTTTTGTGTGCAAATTATGAAATGGAGGCTAGAGGCCAAATTATTTTCCTAAATCAGCCTGTTATTTCCAGATCTTCGACAAGGTAGTACCCAGTCTTCTCACCCCATTGTAATATTTATTGTTGTTGTTCAACTTGATTTATTTTATGTACTTATTTTATTTGTTAAAAATGAATTTGCTATTTTTATTTTTGTACAAAATAAATGAAAATTCAAAGTGATAAAAGATCTAATTTAGTGTTGCCATATTTGAACTATTTAGATGAGAAGTGTTTCTTTTTAGTAGGATGGACATTCCACTCCAGATAATTCCCAACTTTATTTCTTATTCAACTAAACGTCATCTTACCATTATATTCAATCTAAAATACATTTATCATTTGCATTTGAAAACTAGTCATTATATGTATTTTCTCCCTTCTTGTTGTTGTTAGGTGTCATCGAGTTGGTATCAACTCAGCAACCCTATGAACAAAAGAAGGAAACACTGCCCAGTCCTGGGCCAACTTCACAATCGTTGCTACATTTGGTCCTATTGATGATGCTACAATGCCAATTTATCTCTTTGAGGATCTTCCTCTTCTTCTCCAAACCTCCACTTTATATGAAGCATGATATTCCTCTCCAGTGACTGGTCGCTCCCGAAGTATGATAGACGAAGTCTGGTCATTCTGGCTTCCAAGTAGCATTCTGGGTATACTTCCAACACAGATTTATTTGTGCTTTTCGCAGTCCATGGTACTTTCAATATTCTCTTCTAACACCATAACACAAATGCATCAATTCTTCTACGGTCTTATTTACTATACAACTTTCACATGCATATAAGGTTATTGGAAATGTCATGGCTTGTGTCAGGCACACCTTAGTCCTCAAACTGACATGTTTGCTCTTGAACACTTTAAAGAGTTCTTGTGCAGCAGATTTGCCCAATGCAATATGTCATTTGGTTTCTTGACTGCTGCTTTCATGAGTGTTGATAGTTGACCAAAGCAAAATGAAGTAACTGACAACTTCAATCTTTTCACCATTTTTATGAGTGTTATTTATTGGTCCAGTGATGAGGATTTTCATTTTCTTTATGTTGAGGTGCAATCCATACTGAAGGCTGTGGTCTTTGATCTTCTTCAATAAATATTTTAAGTCCTCTTGGCTTTCAGTAGGAAAGGTTGTAACATCTGCATATTGCAGGTCATGAATGAGCCTTCCTCCAAAACAGATGCCACATTCTTCTTAATTTAATTCAGTTTCTCAGATGATTTGTTCAACATACAGATTGAATAAGTGTGGTTAAAGAATTCAACCCTGACACATACCTTTCCTAATTTTAAACCATCCAATGTTCTCTTTTTTCTTTTGGAACAAGTGCCTCTTGGTCTATGTACAGGTTCCTCATGAGAACAATTAAGTGTTCCAGAATACTCATATTTTGCAATGTTGTACATAGCTTGCCTTGATGCACACAATCAAAATCCCTTGTATGGTTAATAAAGCACAAATAAACATATTTTTTTGTATTCTGTGCTTTCAGCCAAGATATATCTGACGTCAGCAATGATATCTCTCATTCCATGTCCTCTTCTGAATCCAGCTTAAACCTCTGGAAGTTCTATGTCAATGTATGGTTGCAGCCATTTCTTTATTATCTTTAGTAAAACTTTCTACCTAACCCTAAATATGTATTTATGAAAGCTGGCTCACTTTTTCTTAGTGCCTGCGGATTTGGGCAATCTACTTGAATGTGTAATTTATAGTTAAGTAAGTGTTATTCCAAGTATGGATAAAGGAATGCAAAAGCTGAGTTGCTTTGTAATTGAAAATAGAGAAAAGTGTAGATAAAACAAACTCAAACTTCCAGGAAAAAGCAAGCAAATAGGTATCTGACATTTTATTGTCATGGGTATCACAATGTTGTCAAATAAATTAGATTTTATTCAACAAAATAAACTAATTAAAATTTTGAGAGCAGTAGAAATACCATTCCTTGCTTAATCTTTTCTAAGAGAATTCTGAATGGTGAAGGGAGTACAAACCTTAATTTTATAACCTGGAAAATGAACAAAAAACTTTTCTGTTAAATAGGAAGGGAGAGAGCGTTTCTAACTGTGATCCATGTAGTGAACTTTCAGTACACACGTTTCTTGTTTCTTCATGTATTGAGCTCTTTGTTATGAGCTCAAAGTGAAGAATTATTACTGCAATCAAGACTCCAAATGTTATTTGTGTGGATTGGGTGCCAAATACAGATAACAAATTAAATTTGTTAGTTTGTTGATTAAATAATCTGTAGGATACTTGTAAAAATAATCTTAGCCACATATATTTTGAACTAGAAAAGTAGAATGCCTCATATCCATTCTGTTTCTGGTTATCACAAGTCTTTTTGCTTTTTCCCCCACATGACCCCTCACTTATTACTAGAAGTCTGAAAAAAGCCACTACAAAATCCATTCATAGAATCACTCTTCTCATTTTAATTTTGAATTTATTATCTTGTTTCAGAACAAAAGTGTATCATATCTAATCCTTCAATTACTTTGGACAAAACATTTTCCCAGAAATTTGGGAAAGTAAAACTGGATCAAAATGTGCAATGCTTAAAGACCATTGCTTGTGCACTTGAATACTCTAATATATATTCCAGGAAATATGGAGACTTCTGGGAAGCATATATGAATTGAAGGGGATAAAATTTCCATTTATAGATAGAACTGTCATTTAGTGAGGTCATGGATATGTGCTTCCACTGACTCACTTAAAAATCCTGTTCATTTGTATAATTAAATATAAGTGTATTTATTGATTTCCCTCCAAGATTAGTTTGAATTTAGATATTTAGTATTCACAAGCAATAGAGGAGAAAATTGATTACTTTGAAATAGACAGCATTCTGTTTTTCAAATGAGTTACACATTGTAAAAGTTTTTTATCTCACAAGTTCTAGTCAGATCATATTTATAAATGTCACCCCGATATTTGGAGGTATACAATCTTATTATTAAAAAAAAAATTCTAATAGCCCTATCTCAGTTTGAATATTAATTATCACATGATATGTATATTAAATAATCTAAATACTCACATTTGTATCAATTTACAGATTTATTTTATTTTAACAGAAATTTGATCAACCCAGCTAAAATTGAAAACCCACTATCACCATATAAATTTGTATCTTCCAAAAATCCTTCAACAGAAGATAAAAAGATCATTGATAATATTTCTTCGTTGTCATTCTGGAGTTGTATAATATAAATTCATGTTTAAGTAGATATTTCTATTATGTACAATGCCTATGACTATGGTTCTGGTTTCTTTCTTGTTTTTTTTTTT
>NW_006408985.1:750909-757150 GCF_000296735.1 Chrysochloris asiatica
ATGGGCAGCCCATGGCACTTTCAATATTCTTCTCCAATACCATAACTCAAAACCACAGATGGTAGTGTGGTAATGCAGGTATGCAGCACCAGAAGAATTAAGAAGGCATTAAACACTTATACTAGTATAAAGGGAGCTCTTGCAGTGTAGTGGTTACGAGTAGGGCTGATAATATGAAGGTCAGCAGTTCAAAACTACCAGTCATTCTGTGTAGGGAAGATTTACAGCCTCAGAAACCATATGCAGGGTCGCTATGAGTTGGAACTGACTGCACGGCACACCACCACCACCACCACTAGTAAAAAAAAATAGATGGAGCTAGAATTCTAGCAAAAAACATTATTGATATCCAGAAAAACTATAATTGTCATAAAGCATATTCATCACAATTTATAAAATTTTCTGACAATTTGATTCATGAGATCAAAATTGGAGAAAATGCTGAACGTACTATTATCTAAAGAAAGAGAGATCTGAGATCATCATTCATATGGAGATATCACTTTAAAGTTATCAAAGCCAGGTTGAATGTAGTAGCAACATTAGCCCATAAAAAGACCCTCTTCAATTGCTGAGAAAATCAAATAAAATTAGACATACTGCTATTAAATAATTTCTTCACTTCTCCTCTATTACACTAAAATGATCAATTTTCACATTGTACGCTTCAAGCCGTACCTGACAAGCTTTAGCAATTATAATATCCTAATTATTTCCCATGCTTCCATACTTCTAACAGTAATGATGTTTAATAGCCATCCTAAAATTGGGGTAAATTCCATGACTTCAAAGCAAATGTAATCAAATATTGTTGCTGCTGTTTTAATAAGAGTGAGTTGGTTTTGACACGTAGGGACCCTCATGTCCAGTAATGTAAAACTCTGCCCAATCCTGTAGCAGTCATGTGATTGGTTGCACACAGGAGTGTGGTGATTTATTGGGTATTAATTTATGGAACTGATTTTGGGGAGTTAAATACCAGACTTTGCTTCTTTATATTTCTTAGTTTGGAAGCAATGTTGAAACCTGTCTAGCATCATAGAACATGAAAACCTCTACTGACTGAGGAATAGGGGCTCTGTATGAGATACATTAGCCAGGATTCAAACTTGAGTATCACCAAGAGAAGGTAGAAATTCTACCAAATAATCACCAATCTCCACCTCCATCAAAAGATAGGTTCACTAATCAATCACCACGAATAGGGCTGTTAACTACAAGATCAGCAGTTCAAAACTATCAGGTATTACATAGGAGAAAGATGTAGCTTTCTGCTCACGTAAAGATTTACAGCCTTGAAAACTCTATGCATGATTGCTAAAAGTTGGAAGCAACTCCACGGCATATACCAACCACCATCACCATCACCAATCAAATTGTTGAAAAGTATACATACTCCTTTCCTTTTCTGACTAACACCTGTTCGCTGTTACAGAACAACGGAGCTGAGTTATACACAGTAAAGTTTTCTACTGCAACACAATTTTAATATGCACAACTAAACTACCTTTTTTGCTATTTTGAGTTCTAATAGCACAATGATGAAAATGCTTGGCTGTTAACTGAAAGGTCAGTAGTTTAAACACATCAAATTATCTGTAGGAGAAAGACCTGGCAATAAATACTGCTAAGAATTACAGCTTAGGAACCCAATAGTGTAGCTCTATTGCTATAAATTAAAATAAATTAGACGTTGACAATTTTGATTTCCATTTTATAGAACAATAATACTGAATTATGCATATTTAATTTTTCTTATACAACTTCTACCTTTACAATTGTGACAATTGCAATTAGTCATGATAACAATTGCTTACTACTGAATAAAAAAAATCCTATCCCATCTCCTTTCACCAGACCCATCTAGATAAGATGAAAACTATTCATTGGGAAATGGTTGATGTTCAAACATTTCAAGAGGTACCATTTGATCCAGAGCCAATGATACTGAAGGTGGAAGTCCAAGGCACATTGAAGGAATTGCCAAAGAACAAGGCATCAGGAACTGATGAAATAAAATTGAAATTTTTCAAGAAAATGAGGTGCCACAGGAGACACTCACTCACCTAGGCCTAGAAATTTGGAAAACAACTATCTGGCCAACTGATTGGAAGAGATCCATATTTGTGCCCATTACAAAGAGATGTGACCCAATAGAATGTGGATATCATCAGACAATCTCTTTGATATCCCATGCGAGTAAAGTTTTACCAAAGGTAATACAGAAATGGCTACAAGGATACATTGACAGAGAACTTCCAGAGGTTCAAGTCAGTTTCAGAAGAGGCCGTGGAACAAGGAGTATCATTGCTGATGTCCGATGGATCTTGGCTGAAAGCAGAGAATATCAGAAAGATGTTTACCTGTACATTACTGACTACAAAAAGGCTTTCAATTGTGTGGATCATGAAAAGCTATGGACAACGTTGCAAAATAGGAGTATTCTGGAATACTTAAGTGTGCTCATGAGGAATTTGTACATGGACCAAAAGGCAGTATTCAAACAGAGCATGGGAACACTGAATGTTTTAAAATTAAGAAACGTATGTGACAGGGTTGTATTCTTTCACCATATTATTCAGCCTGTATGCTGAGCAAATAATCTGAGAAGCTGAGTTATATAAAGAAAAATGTGACATCAGGATTGGCAGAAGACTCATTCATTAACAACCTGTGAAATGCAGATGATGCAACCTTGCTTGCTGAAAGTGAAGAATACTTAGATTATTTACTGATGAAGATCAATGAGCACAGCCTTCAGTATGGATTGCATCTCAATTTAAAGAAAAAAAAATCATCATCACTGGACTAACAAACAACATTCTTCTCAATGGAGAAAAGATTGAAGTTGTGAAGGACTTCATTATTCCTGGATTAAACTATCAACACTCATGGAAGCAACAGTTAAGAAATCAGATGATGTGTTACATTAGGCAAATCTGCACAAGACCTTCTTAAAATGTTGAAGGGCAAAGATGTCAGCTTGAGGACTAAGGTGTGTCTGCCCTAAGCCATGGTATTTTCAATAACTTAATAGGCATATGAAAGATGGACAGTGAATAAGGAAGACCACAGAAGAAGTGATGTTTTGAGTTATGGGGTTGGAGAAGAATATTGAAAGTGCCGTGGGCTTCCAAAAGAACCAACAGATCTGTGTTGGAAGAAGTGCTCCTTGGAGGCCAGGATGGCCAAACTTTGTCTCTCATACTTTGTACATATTGTCAGGAGAGACCAGTCTCTGGAGAAGGATATCATGTTTGGTAAGGTGGAGGGTCAGATAAAAAGTGGAAGTCCCCCAACGAGATGTATTGGCAAAGTGGCAGCATCAATGTGCTCAAGCGTGGCAGCAATTGTGAGGTTGGCCCAGGATCAGGCAGTGTTTCATTGTGTCGTGTATCAGGTCGCTATGAGTTGGTACAGATTCAATGGCACCGAACGACAACTACACCCTGACACTGAAACTAAAATCCTTCTTGAAAACTTGGAAGTCAGTTACTTTGTATCTTTATAGCCCCACAACCCCCATAATAGTAGGTAGCCAATATCTAAGTTGTCCATCCCCGTCAATACGTGCAGACGGAATAGGCTTGATCTTTGAAGTGAATACTTCTTCCCTCGCCATTGGTATTTTGAGCTACTACATCCATAAGTAGGAGCTCTGGTAGCGTAGTGGTTATGAATCGGGCTGCGAACCTTAAGGTCAGTGGTTCGAAACTACCAGCCGCTCTGCGGGAGAAAGATGAGGCTTTCTACTCCCGTAAAGATTTACACCCTTGGAAACCCTGTACAGGGTCGCTATGGGTCGGAACCGACTCGAAGGCACTTAACAACAACAACAACAAACATCCATAAGTAAAGGTAAAGTTCATAAAATTATAGTAATTTACACTTGCTTCCATTATCAATTTTTTTTTTATCTTCCTCTAGTCAAGTTATGATCATCAAGTCATGGAATCTAGGTCAATTCTCCTGAAACTTGAAACTAACCAGCCTTCCTCTTCTCTCTCTCATTTTAAGATTGACAGGAATCTATGGAACTTGATCAAACTCAGCCCATATCTTCATTACTGGCTTTCCCCCATTTCCACTCACATATAGACCAATGCATTCAGCAGCGCGTTTATATGCCTGCTTGCGTTCTCCCTGTAAGTCTCAGTCTTGGAGGTGGGTTTGTCCAGAAGGGACTTAATTGCTTACTTTGATGGTTCACCGGTGAAAAGCTTCCTTGTTCTTTTTTTTTTTTTTGCTTGACCTTGTAATAGCTAAACAGACAGCCGTTTAAATTTTTTCCTGCTGGTCTTTCTTTCAAGAAGTATTGTCTGTTCCTCTAGTGACACCAGGCTAGTCTGCATGTCCAAAGTAGTAATGTCCCATCTCAGAAAGTTCTGGATGGGGTTCAGGATTCCACATAAGGTCTTATACATTACAAAGGCTTCTCAAGAAGTTCATTTTGTTGTTTGTTGTTGTTGTTGTTGTTATGTGCCTTGGAGTCAGTTCTGACTCATAGTGACCCTGTACAAGGTTTCTGAGTCTGTAAATCTTTATGGGAGCAGAAAGCCTCATCTTTCTCCTGTGGAACCGCTGGTAGTTTTGAACTGCTGACCCTGAGGTTTGCAGCCTGATTTGTAACCACTACCAGAGCTCCTGGTACTATACTGTATGGTGGTTGTATTAGGATATGATTTAGGGACTGGGTCAGAGGGAATGGCTGAGTACCCCAGGTAGTCCCCCGTTTTTGATAACCAATGTCTTAATTGCTGTTCCTGTCAAACCAGTGCATTGAGTACATAAACCTGTTCTGAGGCATCTTCCATTCTGGTTGGAAAATGAGCTTCTGCCTCCATAAGCAAATATTCCAGTTCATCAAATTGTAGCAACTGAAACTTGCTCACAGTATCAAACCTCTTTGTGTCCTCTGGTTAGTTTCTAGTCAACCCACCCTTAGTCATCCAAGCTAGGTTAAATGGGAATCAGTTGCAAGTTTTGAAATTCACACACACCTCTTTGCACTTCAAAACATCTGGCCCCTTCACTGTCAGAGCTAGCTCCCAGGGACTAGGCCATTGCGTCTTGTCTCAGGAGTTCACACTATTCCATAAACTTCAGACCAGTCAGCCTTCCCTCCTATCTCATCTCAAGGTGAACCAATATCAATAGAACATGCCTAAATTTAGCCATGCCTTCATTGATGCATTTCTCCCAATTCTGTTCACATGTAGATTCAGGTAGCCACCATCAAGTATAAACTAGCCAGTTTTCTGGTTCCCTTTAACTTTCAGTTCTAGCATGGATTTTCTCTGATGACCTGCCTTGATGCCTTCAAAACTCAAAATGCCAAACTGTCTGCTTTTTATTCTTTGCTTTCTTTTGATCTTGAATCTTCTGTTCTCCCACCAATTCTGAGTTAGTCTGTATGGCTTTTCAAATGTAGATGAGCAAACTCTGAAAGTTTTGGGTATGTTTCAGGAATCCACCTAATGTCATATGCTCTAGAAAGGCTTAAACAAAGAAGCCTATGTTTACAAGGCAAATTCTATGCCTCCTTTTGTCAAATACAACCAAGTATAGGCTGAAAGCAGGGTTATAAGTTCTCTGTAATAGTAATTCCCAATATCTCTATCACATATGCATTTCTGTTTTAAAGTAATAGACATTCAAAATCAATATCTATAAGGAAATCAGACACATAAATCTTTTAAAAACATTCCAAGTTCAATTTTTCCTCTAACTTGAACTAAACCCTTTCATATGCATATGTGTTTAGGCCTCTGGCAAGATGGATTCCAGTAGACCCTGGCCACAGATCAGCTGTTCTTTCCTCAGTTGAAACATTTTATCCCATTCCCTTTGTTCTTTCTCTTAAAAAACCTCATGGTTTCATGAGTCTGAAACCATTGCAATGAATCCTGATCCTGAAGCCAACCCACAACCCATTTGGGAACCATGCCTGAATATCTCTGACTCCAAAAGGTAGAAAGAGGATCAAACTCAAAATCAGCCCAAGGCCGATTACTATTAAGTGGAAGTAAGAGAAGCCTCCACCCTTTAAAATACTCATACCTGAGAACAAATTTAGAAAACTCATCCTTGTAATTTTGTTTTCTTTTTGTTAAAATAATGATTTTAAGGATAAGCACTGGACTACTGATCACTTGATCAGTGGTTCAAACCCATCATTCATTCCTTGGAAATGTTATGCTGGGTTACTATGAGTTGGAACTGACTCAACAGTACTTAATAA
>NW_006408985.1:758140-769413 GCF_000296735.1 Chrysochloris asiatica
GAGTGGTGATAGTTGATCCAAGAAGAATGAAGTCCTTGACAACTTTGATCTTTTTTCCATTGATAAGAACGTTGTTTATTGGTCCAGTAGTGAGGATTTTTGTTTTCTTTACATTGAGATGAGTAGCTGATATGAATTTAACCTAGTTAATCTAGTTCCAGACCCTATTTATTGGTCAACATTCCCATAATAGCATAAATTATTTCAAGAGTATATGCTAATTTGGAATAAATCTGTCATATTAGTAAAGTGGAGAGTCAGAGAAAAGAGGAAGACCACTATGAAGAAGGACTGGCACAATGGCAATAGAATGGGCTCAAACATAACAATGATTGTTAAGTTGATGCAGGGCCAGGCAGTGATTTATCTGTTGTGCATAGGGTCGCCATGAGTTGGTGCCAACTCAATGGCAGTTAACAACAACAGGTGATAAGGCTATACAGGCCCTCTACAATAAAGTCAAGGAAAACCAAATGAAACAGATGCAGATGATAGTCCTGAAACCCTGAGCTTTAGATGGAGGGATAGAGAAGTGGATTGGATGTTTCCTAGGAGAGAAAGCTGAACAGATGCAGCAAACAAACAAATAAACAAACAAAAAAAATGAGACAGACTGATGCTCTGTGCTGGCTGTGCAGATGCAGTATGTTGATCTTAAATTTTTGTGAGCAACTTTGGAGACAAGAAAGCTTATTGGCAATGCAGAAACATACAGGTGACACACAGAGATAAAGGTGTGATAATTTTCTTGTACTCCACAGTTCCCTGGTGACCAGAGTTGTGGCTGGACTCCCCTGAATACACCCAAGTGAAGCTACTGTTCTCCTGGAAGATAACACTCAGAATCACAGGGAGCTGAGAACCACAGCTGTGAGCTCCATCAAAGTGTGTGGGGAAATATCTGCACTTACTCCAGTGCCTAGATTCAGGTGAGCCTTTCTACAATTCAGAGGAGCCAGCCCTGGCCAGCCCCAGAATAGGTCTAAGTAAGGAGAAACTGTTGAAGAGAATCTTGATGGAGAGAAAACAAAAAAAAGAGAGATGGGTGATCTGTGTTGACAAGCCTGGCTTGGCGTGGTCACCTTGAACTGTTGAAGGTGGCTTTGACGGCAAGAGGCAGGAGATGACACTGAGGCATACCATTTACTGGCAGAGAGAAAGGTGTAAAAGTTTTTCTTGTACCCCACATTATACTGGTGACCAGAGGCTTGGTCAGCACCCACCTGCGTAAACTCACAGAAAAGCTTCTGCTCTCTGGGTGATCACAGATGATCAAATGAAGTAAGGAGCTAACACCACCAACATGGCACTTGCAATCAGGTAAGGCTTGCTTCAGAACGACAGAGCTGATTTTGGCAATCGTTGGACTATTGGGACTAACCTGATTTCTGGGACGCAAATATCCCAGTCCTCCAGCTGCAATGGAGTGTGTATGAACTACTTCTTAATTGAGTGCTCAGAGCAGACAACACCTAACCCTACAGTAAGTACATCTATGGTAGAGGATTACCATCTCATAGCTTATCCACTCACATGAGACCACAAAAGTTTCTCATTTCTGGGTCTGGCACCAGCCTTGGATTTTCCTTTCATTGGTTTGTCTTTCTTTCCCTTCTTCCTCTCTTTAACCTTCCTTGCTTTCTATCTCTGCTTTCATTTGTCCTTAATTTATTTTCTGCTTCTCAAACCCAATCAATACGGCTTCTTTCTTTCTTCCCTCCCCACCCCTTTTTATCTCTTTGTATTTCTTTACTGTTCTCTGGTATCTTTCCATTTTACTCTTTCATCTCCCTTATTATGTTTAGTTACATTTCTTTAGTTTTATTTTTTCTCTTGTTTTCCTATTTCGTGTTTTAAATTTTAAAAATGACCTTTTCTTCTTATCTGTGTTTATTATTTAAATATTTTTCTAGCTCTTGCCTGTTTTATAATTTCTTAATGGTTTTCATTTTGGCTGTTGTTTGCTTATTTGTTTTCCTTCCTTTTTGTGTATGTGTTTTCTCATTTTGCCTTACCCCACAGGGGAGAACAACAGTGCTTCTATAGCCCAGCCATAACTGCACACTACCGTCTATTCATCAGCTAAGACCTGAGGCAGGTCAGCCTCCACCTGAATACATTCAAGTTAAGGTCCTGCTCTTCTGGCAGTTAACAATCAGAGCCAAAGGTTATAAACAGTCAAAGCTATAGATTATATGAGCTGCTATATATAATATCAACAACAGTCACTACGATCTGTCAAACCCATCCTAAACTGACATGCACAGTCAGCAAACAGTGAATGGTTTACATGTTTCCATCACCTAATAAAATACAACCACCACATATCAGTGGAGAATGAGTATTCCGGAACACTTAATTGTGCTCATGAGGATTATTTACCTGGACCAAGAAGCAGTTGTTCAAACAGAACAAGGGAACACTGAATATTTTTAAATTAAGAAAGGTGTGTGACAAGGTTGTATTCTTTCACCATACTTATTCAATCTGTATGCTGAGCAAATAATCTGATAAACTAGATTCTATGAAGAAAAACATAGCATCATGATTGGAGAAAGACTCATTAACAACCTGCAATATGCAGACAATACGATCTTTTTTGTTCAAGGTGAAGAGGTCTTAAAGTATTTCCTGATGAAGAGCAAAGACCACAGCCTCAATATAGGTTGCAATTTAATGTAAAGAAAACAAAAATCCTCATCACTGGATCAATAAACAACATCCATGTAAACAGAGACAAGATTGAAACAGTCAAATATTTCGTTTTGCTTGAACCAACCATCAACACTCATGAAAGCAGCAGTCAGGAAATCAAGAGGCACATTGCATTAGATAAATTGGCTGCACATGAGTTTTGTTCAAGAGCAAAGAAGATGTCATTTTGTGTACAAAGGTGTGCTTGATCCAAACCAGGGTATTTTCAATAATTTCATAGGAATGCAAAAGTTGAACAATGGGTAAGGAAGACCACACATGAATTGAATCATTTGAGTTATAGTGTGGGAGGATATTATTACAAGTACTATGGAGAAAAGATTGAAGTTGTCAATGACTTCATTCTTCTTGGATCAACTATCAACACTTATGGAAGCAGCAGTTAAGAAATCAATCGACGTATTGCATTAAGCAAATCTGCAGCACAAGACTTTTTGAAAGTGTTGAAGAGCAAAGAAGTCAGCTTGAGGACCAAGGTGTGTCTTACCCAAGCCATGATATTTTCAATAACCTCATATACATGTGAATGCTGGACAGTGAATAAAGAAGACCATAGAATAATTCATGCCTTTGAGTTATGGTGTTGCAGAAGAATATTGAAAGTGCCATGGGGTGTCAAAAGAACAAACAGATCTGTGCTGAAAGAAGTGTAGCCAGAGTTCTCCTCTGAGGCCAGGATGGCCAAACTTTGTCTCTCATACTTCGGACATATTGTCAGGAGGGACCAGGTCCTGGAGAAGGATATCATGTTTGGTAAGGTAGAGGGTCAGAGAAAAAGCGAAAGACCCCCCCAGTGAGATGGATTGGCAAAGTGTCAGCATAAGTGGGCTCAAGTGCGACAACAATTGTGAGGTAGTCCCAGGACTGGGCAATGTTTAATTTTGTTGTGCATATGGTCACTATGAGTCTGTACTGATGTGATGGCACCTAACAACAACAACATGGACTACCAAAAAGAACAAACAAGTTGCAAGAAGTAAAGTCAGAATGTCCCTGGAAGCGAGTATTGCCAGATTTTTTCTCTCACACTTTGGACATATTATCAGTCCCTGGAAAAGAATATCACATTGAGTAAAGTGGAGGGTTGGAGAAAAAGATGTATTGTCACAGTGACAGCAGCAATGGGCACAAACAGCAAAACATGTGAGGTTGGCACAGGATAGGGTAGTGTTTTGTTCTGTTATGCATAGGATCATTATGAGTTGCTATTGACTCAATGACACCTAACAACAACAACAACAACATCAATCAAACCTACCAGGAGGCAGTTGGTGAGTGCCTAAGAATACACAAATATAGTAATCAATTTATTAAAACTGCAACACCTCAATAATGTCTGAGAAGAAGCATGACAATTCTGTTCACAAAAAGAAACAAGATAGATTGGCTCAAACAAGTGATCAATGGACAGAGCTAAAAAATGTTTTTTTGAGGAAAAAAAGGTATTTGAACTACTTGAAATATAATTCAAGAGAATATTTAAGTATTTCCAAAAGATTGACAGAGTACTGGTATGGTGATTGGGGTTAATGTGCTGGACTGCAAAGTCGGTTTGAACTGCAAAGTTGGCAGTTGTAGTTCACTAACCACTCCTCAGAAATTCTACATAGTTTGACTATGACTCAGAATCAACTTGACGGCACTTAACAGTAACGGACAATTGAAACAAAGTTCGAGGAAGCAAGGAAGATTTATGAAAACATCACAGGAACAAGCAAACAAAATAAAGAATTGGAGACAATACAAAACCTGCAAATATAAAACCAGAACATAATACTAAGGATTTTGAAATGGACAATATATTGAAAGAGCAAAGGAGTAGATTTAAATCAATGGAAGCCCAAATTAGTGAGCTTGAAGATGAATCTCTCAATAATAGCAAGATAGAACAATCAGAAAAAAAAAAATCATTTAGAACTATCAAGAAAGTCTAAGATTCCTGTGGGAAAACATGAAAAGCAATAATTTATTGGTGATCAGAATTCTAGAACAGGAAGAGACAAAGAAAAGTACAGAAAAATAATTGAAGAACTTCTGGAAGAAACCTTCCCTAACATCATGAATATGCCTTTTTAATAAGGCTATGTTTAATCTTGATTTTCTCTTGAACCTGTTTCACTACATAACCAATTTAGAGCTCTCTTAAATTCCTATCTGAGAAAATCTGAAATGTGAAGACATGATTTTCAGTCAAAGAATGGAAAAAACATAGTGTTTTTTAATAGTTTGAAATCAATGAGCAGGAAAATCAATCTAATACTTATGTGGGTTTGAAAAATAATTAGATTTTTATATTACTTTAATCAACAAACATTCATTATCCACCTACATGAAACCAGGCATCTAAAATCTCATGAGGCATGTATTATTATCATACTATTAATATGTTCATTTTACACTTGAGAAAATATATTTTTAGGAATATATATAAATAAGAACACATATTTATAGAAGTAATTTTTTGTATAGATAATTTTAAGCTAGATTGACTCACTCTAAACTGTTTTCACCTAACCCTTATTGATTGAATGAGTAGATACTAGTTCTTAGCCTCATAAATTTCAGGTTCATCTTATTAAATAAAAATATACTCTATGAAGAGAGCAGAGCATAAATTGCCACATTAACTATTCTGACCTAACACCTCTTGGGATTCAAGCATCAGAGATGGCTTTATATAAAAATATTAATCTGTGGCTACAATTGTCTGTTAGGTAGTGAGGTAAGAAGAATGTCATGTCCTAAAACATGTAAAAGGCCATTAACTTGGCAGTGCTCCCATTAGTCTAAGATGTTCTTTAATACGCAGAAGGGTCAGCTATTCAGTTAGCAATGGCAGGATCCATTAGTTACCTAGGTGAAGTTTGCCCACAAATATGCATTCTTCATAGACAGAAAAAACTTCACAAAGAAAATGGCTCTAGTTATGAAACCCATAGTTGTCAGAGTAATTAATATTGCCTCCTATTAGTAAAGAGAGTAACAACCTCTTGAATAAAGAAAACAGGGTGCCTATTTGAAAACTAGATTGATAACTGTTGAAATATATTACAGGGAATATTTGGAATAAAATCTAAATGAGCATATTTCTATTTCAAATAAAAAAAATAATGAGCAATATTATATTTTGGACACCTTATTTTCCACCAATATTTCTCATTTCTTGAAATAATGTGCAGTTATCTTATATATTTAATATGTGATGTACAAACAGAAACTTAATGGAGTAATGTTCTTAGTACAGGTTTTTATGTATGTGAATGTGTTATTATATGATCTGCAAGACCAAATCTGATTACTGTATTAGTGTTTTCATTTCACATTTTCAGAAACACAGGTTAAATCAAGAACTTAGTGTCAAATTTAACGATAGTAAGTGTTGTTTTGAAAAACATGTGTATAAAACAAGTTAAAAAAAAAAAGCTATTGCTAAAGAGTCCCATTTCATACATTGTTGTTGTTTTCAGGTGCCATCCAGTTCAGGTACCACTCAGACCCATAACAATCCTGTCTAGAGTTTCCTAAGAGTGGCTGGTGGACTTTAACCAACAACCTTGTGGTTCAAACTGACTCTATGGTTGAGTGCTTATCCCACAGCTCCACACCAGGACTCCAGTTCATACAAACACAGATTTATTTAAAAAAAAAAAAAAAATTAACATGTTTCTGTAGTTAGTAGACAGCTGCAAAGTACGTTCAAATGGGATCTGCTGGGCCAGTTAAATTCAGGACTGAGAGGTTAGCTTTGAAGGCTATGGGAACTTCATTTTGGGAGTCCAACACAGTCATCTTGATAGATTTTCTTGAAGGATCACAGGGGATCATTAGGAAGAATTTTTAAGAAAATGGAAAACTGCACTGGAGAGAAAATGCCCAACAAACTTCAATAAGGAATTTTTTGTCCATCAACATAATGTAGGAATGTAGTAGGAGTTGGATTTTGAGAATTTAGTATGATAATTTTACCCCAGCATACAGCCCTGATCTTGTACATTCAGACTTTCCTTTTTCCTCCACTACCTGTCTGTCAGTTTGTGGTACTGTAGTGGCTTGTGAGTTGCTGTGTTTCTGAAAGCTAAGCCACTGGTATTTTAAATACCAGCAGGGTTAACCATGTGGATAGGTTTCAGATGAGCTTCCAGACAAAGACAGACTAGGAAGAAGGAGTGACAAACTACTTCCAAATATTTAGTCACTGAAAACCTTATGAATAGCAGAGAAACACTGTCAGATATAGTGCTGGAAAATGAGCCTCTCAGTTTGGAAGGCACTCAAAATATGAATGGGGAAGAGCTGCCTCCTCAAAGTAGAGTTGACAATGATGACATGAATGGAGTAAATCTCATGGGGAAAAGCCTGCTGATGGGGCACAACTCAAAACAAAGAGAAAGAGCTGTAAACATCCATTGAAAATCAGAACATGGAATGTACGAACTATGAATCTGGGAAAATTAGAAAATGTCAAAAATGAAATGGAATATCAATATCTTAGACATTAGTGAGCTGAAATGGACTGATATTGGCTATTTTGAAGCTGATGACCAAATGGTTAACTAGGCTTGGAATGACAAATTGAAGAGGAATGGTGTTGCAATCATTGTAAAAATAACTGATCCAGATCAGTCATGAAGTACAACGCTGTCTGTAATAGGATAATATCCATGTACCTGCAGGGAAGCCCAGTTAATATGATTATTATTCAAATTTACACATCAACCACTAAAGCCAGTGAAGATGAAATAGAAGAATTCTACCAACTTCATCAATCTGAAATCTATCAACAAGCAATCAAGATGTATTGATTATTACTGGTAATTGGAATGCAAAGGTGAGGCACAAAGAGGAAGGATCAGTAGTTGGAAAATATGGCCTTGGTGATAGAAATTATGCTGGAGAATGCATGATAGAATTCTGCAAAACCAATGATTTTTTCATTTCAAATACATTCTTTAGAGAGCATAAGAGATAACTATACACATAGACCTCACCAGATGGAATACATAGAAATCAAATTGACTACATCTGCAGAAAGAGACAATGGAAAATCTCAATATCATCAGTCAAAACAATGCCAGGGGATGACTGTGGAACAGACAATAAATTACTCATATGTAAATTCAAAATGAAACTGAAGAAAATGAAAACAAGTACATGAAAGCCAAATATGACCTTGAATATATCCCACCTGAATTTAGAGATCATCTGAAGAACAGATTTGATACGTTAAACACTAAAGACCAAAGACCAGAAGAGTTCTGGGATGACATCAAGAACATCATACATGAAGAAAGCATTAAGTCACTAAGAAGACAAGAAAGAAGGAAAAGGTCAAAATGGATGTCAGAAAAGACACTGAAACTTGCTCTCCAGCATAGAGATGATAAAATAAATGGAAGAAATGAGGAGGTCCAAGAGCTGAACAGAAAATTCCAAAGATCAGCATGAGAACATAAAGCCAAATATTACAATAAAATGTGAAAAAGATTTGAAATCAGAAAACCCAAAAGGAAGAACATGCTCGCATTTCTCAAGCTGGGGGAACTGAAGAAAAAAATTAAAGCCTTGACTTTCATTATTGATGGATTCTCTGGGCAAATTATTGAAAGATGCAGAAAGCATAAAAAGAAGATAAAACAATTTCACAGAGTCACTGTCCCAAAAGTAAATGGTTAATTTTCAACTGTTTCAAGAGGTAGTATATGATCAAGAATTGTTAAACACTGGACTGTGGACCACAAAGTCAGGGGTTTGAGTCCAAAAGACACTTCTTGGGAGAAAGACTTTCTGATCCCAAAATGATTTACAGTCTCTGAGACCCTATACAGGAACACTATGAATTAGTAGCAACTCAAAAGCACTTAACAACCACAATAATATTAAGAAAAGCAATGGAACAAATTAAAAATATCTCTGTATTATGACCTATTATTGTATGTATTGTATGGAGTCTTAGTGTGGAGCTATGAAAAGCCACTTTGAATTGCAAAGCCTGGAGCTTCAAGCTTGCCAGTCACTCTTTGGAAACTACATAAAGTTGCCATGAGTGGGAACAGATTCAATGGCACTTGACAAAAACACTATTGCATCAAAGTTATGATTCAATTGTGTTTTAGAGATATCATTACTTACAATTCATCTGGCATCTTTAAAGGAAGATTCTTATCTTTGCTGAAATAAATAAATCTCTTCTCTCTAAAATCTCTTTGATTTTAAACAACTCATAGCAATAGCCAGATATTTAAATTTATTTTTATAATACATTGTTGTTTTTGTTGTTGTTATGTGCCATGGAGACGGTTCCGACTCATAGCGACCCTGTACAGGATTTCCGAGGCTGTAAATCTTTACAGGAGCAGAAAGCCTCATCTTTCTCCCGCAGAACAGCTGGTAGTTTCGAACTGCTGACCTTGTGGTTCACAGCCTGATTCATAACCACTACACTACCAGAGCTCCTTTTTATAATACATATTGGAGGGAAATTATATGATGTAAAGGAATATGTTGGAGAGGTAAAAATGTAAGTGCTTCAAAGATGAATGTACACTAAAGTAGTGGCTTGTTTTAGTTTATCTTAAACTCTGGTACTTATGATAATTAATGATGATCTAAAGACTTCTAGGGAGTGTGGTGGCTCCATAGGATTGTGAACCACAAGATAGGCAATTTGAACCCACCAGCTGTTCCGTGGGAGAAAGACGAGGATGTCTTCCCATAGAAACTCTGGAAAGGATCACTATGAGTTCAAACAGACTCCATGGTACTTAGAAACAACAAAAGACTTCTAAATTAAATGCACTTAAAGGTGACATGCAACCACCACCATTCACCATAAACCTGAAAGGAATCCTGTTGTGGTGCTGTGGGCTCACACACTGGACTGCAAAATTGTTTGAAAAACAAGGTTGATGGTTCAAACTTACCAGTTGCACCATGGAAAGCCTATACAGGGTCACTATGAGTCAGAATTGTCTGGATGGCACTTCACAACACAACATAGACCTGAAAAGAGATGAGATAAAAACCTAGAATTTAAAAGAATTTATAATCTAAATTTAAAATGAAACTCATTTTAGTACATGTTCAAAATACGGAAGTAGTATCTGAGAAACATTGGTATCACAGACATGCCAGATAGCTGAAATGTCACTGAGCCAAGATTATAATTTAGAGTCAATATCTACAATGATAATGATAATGATAATGGAAGATCAGATTTACAGTTCAGATTTAGATGAGGGATGATAGAAAGTATAAGCAAATCCATTGAAAACATTAGTAAATAAAAATGCTTATGAGTAAATAAGACAAAAAATATATTATGAAAATTGTCATCATTATTAATATTGTTTAGCTGTTAGGTGCCTTTGTGTCAGTACTGACTCATAGTGACCCTATTCACAAAAGAACAAAGCACTTTCCACCACTGCATCATGCTCATAATAATTTTTATGCTTGAGCCCATTGCTCCTGTAATTATGCCAACCCATTTTATTGGATATCTTCATCTTTCCCCCCGATCTTCAACTTTACCAACCAGTGACCTTTGTCAGTGACTGATATATCTTAATGTTGTTCTTGTTAAATCCCATCTAGTTGGTTCTGATTCATAGTGATCAGGTATAGGGTTTCTGAGAAGCGACTGGTGAGTTTGAACCACCGACCTTGCAGTTCAAACTGACCTTTTGATACAGCGATTATCCTACAGTGCCACACCAGGACTTCTCCTGATATTTTGCTGATAATATGTCTGAAGTACATGAGGCAAAGTCTCACCATTATGGTTTACAAGGACCATTCTGATTGTACTTTTTTCAACACTGCTTTGCTTGCTTGTTTTCTCTGGCAGTCAATGGTACATTTAATATTCTACACCATAACTCAAATCCATCAATTCTTCTACATTCTTCCTTATTCATTGTTCATGGAAGAAACAGTCAAGAAATAAGATAATATATTCTATTAGGCAAATCTGCATCAAAGACATCTTTAACAATTTAAAGAGCAAAGATAACACTTTGAGGATTAAGATGTGCTTGACCCAAGCCATGATATTTTCAATTACCTCATATGCATGTGAACATCCAATAATGAATAAAGAAGACTTTACAAGAATTGATCCATTTGAATTTTGGTATTGGTAATAAATATTGACAACTACTAGAAGAACAATTAATTCTTTCTTGGAAGTGCAATACAGAAAGTTCCTTGTAAAGGTGGATGCGGAGAATTTACCTCACATACTTTGGGCATGTTGCCAGGAAGTAGCATTTCCTGGAGAAAGCTATCATACTTGACCAATTAGATGGCCAGAAAAAAGTGTAATTTCTCCATAAAGAGATGCTTGACAGTGACAGCACCATTAGACTGAAACACGGCAATTATGAGGATGACACAGGCAGGACAGTGTTTAGATCTGTTGTGTGTAGGGAAACTGTGAGTCAGAATGAACTTAAAGACACCTACCAACAACAACTTGACTCCTTGGAAACCCTGTACAGGATCTCTATGGGTTGGAATCAACTCGACTGCACTTAACAACAACAAAACAACAACAACAA
>NW_006408985.1:769513-773645 GCF_000296735.1 Chrysochloris asiatica
TATGTGAGTATGGTCGTGATCACATTCCAACCTTTGTTTGACTTTCCTCTCTCAGTATTTCAATTATTGTTATTATTACTTTGAAGTATTGGGTATGTAGCAGTAGGAAAGAACTTTAAAAAATTCATAAGAAAATCCGCTATCTTTTAATTCCATTTTCTGTAGCCTTAACTCATGTTCATCTCCAAGTATCTGCATGCGCATCACAATAATTGTAAGGATGGTGCAGGGACAGGCAATGTTTTGTTCTGAAGTATATAGTGTCTCTATAAACTGGAATCAATTCAACAGCACCTAACAACAACAAACCCTCTAGTTGTTTTTGTGGCACCATAAGATAATCACTATACTACTAAGCAGAAAGTTGTTGGTTCAAATTTACCAGCCACTCTTCAGAAACTCAAAATATTTTGTTATGAGTCAGAACCAACTCTAGGGATGTCATTTAATAACAACCTTCTAAATTTAAGTGTGTTAACTGTGTTCCACTCTAATTACCTACATTTCCAAAGAATCTCAATGATGTAGCTACATCATTTATTCTTTATATAATTATCAAATATATATAAACAATATTCAGAAAAACTGGGATCAAAATATCTTCATTGAAATTATACATAATTCAGCTTTTAGGATGCTTCAAAATTTTATTTTATATATTGTCCTTTGAAATGTTTTCTTTTTATTAAGCTACAAAATGTTTTTACAAGGTCATGTAGAATTATTAATTCCATACACACTGTTACATTTCACTTTCTGTGTCACCAGAATATTGATATATCCATTAATGTACTTGTAATTATGCTAACATAGGGTGTTTTTAGGGATCTATAGTTTTTTTTAATGGTATTATTATAGTCAAAACACATAGAAAAAGTAAACATAAATATCTATAAATTTATTACCAAATAATTTAGTTACATAAGCAAAATCCTAACCCAATTCCATTTAATAGATTCCAAGTCATAACAGTCCTATAGGAGATAGTAAAATATTTTTTTATTTTTTTATTTTTATAATCTTCCAAACTATTATTGTTTACAAGAGCAGAGATCCTCATCTTTCTTCAGCCAAGGGATTGGTGAACTTGAGCTGCCAGTTATGCAGATAGCAGCACAATGCTTAACCTACTGCACAACCAGGGCTCTTAAAAAAAATTATACAGTGTTACCATCACAGAAATATTACAGCCATGGGCTGACAAAAGAACCAATAGATCCATTTTGGAAGAAGTGCAGCCAGAGTGCTCCTTGGAGGCCAAGATGGCCAAACTTCATCTCTCTTACTTCGGACTCATTTTCAGGAGGGACCAGTCACTGGAGAAGGATATCATGTTTGGTAAAGTGGAGGGTCAGAGAAAAAGAGGAAACCCCCAATGAGATGAATTGGCCAAGTGGCCACATCGATGGACTCAAGCGTGGCAACAGTAGTGAGGCTAGCCCAGATTGGGCAGTGTTTTGTTCTGCTGTGCATAAGGTCACTATGAGTTGGTACAGACTCAATGGCATCTAACAACAACAACAAATAGAGGCCAGAGTCTTTGTTATTTTAGGATTTATATGAAGTTAAAGACAAACTAAGTTCTTTTGGTAACATAGAGGGTCTTTTGTGTTTCTTCTTGCATATCCTTAACCTTGGTAGCAATAGCTCAGTACTCTAGTCATTATTTCTATATGTCAAGTGCTATTAAGGAGGAAGAGAGAAACACAAAGAGACTTTAGCCATTTGAAAAGGGACACTTAAAAAGTATTTTCAAAGAATGACTGTCGGGATCTCGCCTCGACAGAAGAGTGGTTGCACGAAGTAGAGAGATCTGGCAGCGAAAGAGAAAGACAAAACAGACACAAAGAAGACAGACACACAAATTTGATGCAAGTTGAAAGGCAGGCCGGTCTGCAAACATTGCATTGCCTTGCATTGCATTGCCTTGTATTGCATGCAGCATTCACTCTACCTCAGTCTTTTATTTTCCTTTTTCAGGGAGGGATTTTTCACAAAAGAAGGATGTGATTATTCAGATAAGATTAATCATTCAAAATAGAACACAATAATTCAAAGGAACAAATTTTAAAATATACATCACAATTGTCTCAAGGATACTTAACATACTTTTAGCACTTAATCTCTAATGGGTAAAGGTGAAAAAGATTTAAAAGGTCATAGAAGGCTTAAAGTAAGGTTTTTGAAGGGAGTCAAGCTGTCTTTGTGTACTTTGCAAACAAAAGCTCATACTTTTGTTTGTGAGCATGATCTCAAATACCTGGCTTCATTTATCAACTAATAATTCTTTCTTCTTTACTCTTACAATTCCAGGGAAGATGAGAGATGTGTCTCAACCTTTCTAAGAAGGTGAGGTCTCACGTCCACATTCCTCTTCTTCTTTCCGGGTTCTACATCTAAATGCTACATCACATTTCCATATACTTCCAGGAGGAAGGAGAACATCTGGGTTAAACTGATTACATCCAGAGGGGGTTTGAGGGGGCTGCCACTATTGTACTCTAATCAAGACTCCCAGAATTTACCAATCTACTTTGTTTACAAACCTTGAGTAAAAAAATATACCTGTTCCTGCCCTTTCTGAGTCCTCTGAGGAGACTTTTTACTATTTTGGCTTTAGAGGGGTTTTGGTCCCATTGTTGTATATGGACATCAAAGGCTCATGCTTCAGGTCAATATCAAGATGCAGTCCTGACATGCATCCCAGGTGACTATTGCTTGTTCCTCAAAAAGATTTGTTCCCAGGACTCTACACACTGCCAACACAGTGGAGACATTAAGAGAGGCACATAAGAAACCATTTTCTCAGAAGCTACAATTATTGGAGTTAAGAGCATAGAATGAACAATAAGACCAAAGAAAATTATACAGAGATAGCCCACCAGTGAGTTCACAAAAACCTATGAACCTGGGACTTCAGGGGGTCACTTCCTTGGCCCTCAGGGTCCATGGCTCACAATCCTAAGGAGGGGCTCCGGGATTGGATTTTCATCCATCTTGTCACAGGGCCACAGCTTCTCAGTGTTTGCGTATGTCATCCCCGACAAATGACACATACCATTCCGTACATAACTCTTTGGGCAAATCTCTCACAAGTTTTCCTATAAAGTCAGAGCGCTGAATTCAAACATTACATTGGTCTTGCCAACTAAAAAAAATCAGGCAACATAGTTATTCTACATTAGGTCACCTGATTTAGATTTGAATCAGTAATTAGCTGCAACAATGTTAGGAAAGATTCTGAGGAATACAGGTATTATTTTCACACTCTGATGCACTTGAAAATATAGGTAGTCTGGTATCACAGAAAAAGTTGCCCAAATAACAAAAGAAGATATGTTATAAATGCAGAGGTTGTGGCAACGAAAAAGTTCTCTGACCACTGTACTTTGGTAACAGAAACAAACAACAACAACAAATATGCAGCAGAAAAAGACTTTTAAACAAGAAATAATTAATTTGGAAATGTAATATATAGCAATAATATCATTAGGCATTCAATCATGAAAACTATGAAATAAATAATAATGCATAAAATAGTTTTAAGCTCTATATAAACCAATAGATTTTACAAAGTCACAATTTGTCTGTGAGATTTTTGTATTATGGTGATTTGTGAGTTATTGTGATACTAGAAACAATTTCATTAGTATTTTAAATACTAGCAGTGTCACCCATCATGGACAGGTTCCTACAAAGCTTTCAGACAAAGAAAGAGTATGAAAAAGGAGAATTAGGCTACTTCTGAATGGTGTGTTGTTGTTAAGTGCCACTGAGACTGTTCCAACTCATATCAACCCTCATATAAACCCTCATTTAGGGTTTATGAGGACCTTGAGGCTCAAACTGATCTTCCAGTAGTGTGCATTACCCCACTGCACCACACCAGGACTCTGAAAGGTAGACACTGAAAACTTCATGAATAACAGCAGAACATTGTCCGATATAGTCTTACAGAATACACATTGAATTCTTTCAACAAAGTGATGTATCACTGGAGGTGCTCACTTGTCTCAATCAATTTGGAAGATAGCTTCATTGCCAACCAATTAGAAGAGATCTATATGTGTATCAAACAAAAAATGGGAATCATAGAACAATGTCATTACACTCACATGTACAGATATTTTTT
>NW_006408985.1:775106-789963 GCF_000296735.1 Chrysochloris asiatica
CTTGTTTACTTCATTTTTATATCAATTTAGATAAAAAACAATAATTACAATGTTTATATGATTGCAATAAAAACTAATGTTAAGATCTGGTGAATCAGACATTAGAGAAGTCCATGAGATATATGCATGCATTCTTGCCTTTCCAGCATTCTCTAAGAACACTGTTCCCTTGGAGGGGGTTCATGAGCTGTAATAATTGATAAGATTCTCATCTCACTGCCTTTAAGATTTTCTTGTCAGCCATATTCACTAATCAACTAGGAGCAAAGCCAAAGAAGATCTGCTGTGGATCCTTTTGAGCACTGAGCATTTTGAAGAATTCATTTTTTGTGATAGAAGGTTAAATATAGCCATATTTCTTGGTGAGTTCAAGTCTTACTTCAGAAAAATTTCCAGGATCTGCCATGGTGCCTGGCATATGTATAATATGATACCAGTGCTTCTGGTGGAAGCATTCATTTTGGAATGGGTTTTCCACATAGAAAGAATAGGATAGGTTTGCACAAAATTTCCAGACTTTTGTGTTCACAGCAGGCTGTAGTCACATCGCCATATATATATTTTTTTCAATTTCAGCAATGGAAAATTTTGAAGCCAATTGCACATTATATTAACTTTAGCCATGAAGGTGTCAGCAGGACACCATAATCCCTTTTAAATGCTTGAATGGTCACACCTTAAGTAGTATTGACAAGCTGGGTTAAGTCAATAGGCTGAGTAGGATCAAGTAAATAAGATACTGTAGTCTATTGAGATTCAAAGGCTGATACTGGTGTCTGAAGCTGAGTCTTTCATGGAACACATATTTTGGGATTTAGATATAAAATGGAGTCTGACTTCCCTCAAGGCCCAGGTAAGGCCAGGTTACTCTCTACCTTTCTCCTTTATGATCTCTGCCACATTTTCTATGTCTCCTCTAATCTCTTGGTCTTCTCTCCAGTTTCCTGGAGCCAGGAATAGGTTTAAATTAATGAGACTAGCTCATGGCAGGATCTGCAGTAATTCCAGTGCTCTCACCTTGACTCCCTTCATGGAGCCAGCTTAGGGTCTCCAAGGACAACAGGAGCATCACAAGTAAATTTTTGCTAAAGAGAAGTTAAAAACTGCAAAACAGTACATTGATATTGAGACGACAGAAACCCAAGCCAGATTCGGAAGAGGACATGGGACAAGGTACACCATTGTTAACATCATATGGATCTTGACTGAAAACAGAAAATACAAAAAACAAAAAACATGTTTACTTGTGCTTTATTGACTTTGCAAAAACATTTAATTGTGTGGATTATAGAAAATCTATGAATAACATTGTGAAAGATGGCTATTCCAGAACATTTAATAGTGACCATCATAAATCCATACATAGACCAACAAGCAGTCGTTAAAATAAGGCAATACTTAATAGCTTAAAATCAAGAAAGGTGTGCTCCAGGTTTTTATCCTGTCATCATATTTATTCAATCTATAAGAAACAATCGAGAAGCTACCTTCTATGAAGAATGTGGCAACAGGATTGGAGGAAGAGTCATCAAAGATCACAGTCTTCAGTATGGATTGCACCTCAATATAAAGGACACAAAAATAATCACAACCAAATCAATAAATAACATGATAAACAGAGAAAAGACAGAAGTTGTCAAAGACTTCACTTTGCTTGAATCCACAATCAGCACTCATGAAAGCAGCAGTGAAAAATCAAAAGAAATATTGTACTAAGTAAATCTATTGAAAAAGACCTCTTTAAAGTGTCAAAGAATAAAGTCTCAGTTTGAGGACTAAACTGAGGCTGTCTTAGGGCATGGTATTGGGTCATATGCAAATGAGACTTGGACAATAAACAAGGAAGAATGTAGAAAAATTGAGTCATATGAATTTTGGTTTGTCATTGATGTTAAGTGCCATCAAGTTGGTTCTGACCCATAGTGGCCCGGTATAGGGTTTCTGAGGAGTAGCTGGTGAGTTTGAACCACCAACCGTGTTGTTCAAACTGATCTTGCAGTCAAATGCATTAACACACAATGACACTCTAGGGTTCCTGAATTATGGTACTAGAGTAGCATATTGAAAGTTCTATAGACTGTCAGAAGAAAAAACAAATCTATCTTAAAAGATGTACAATTAGAATATCCCCTAGAAGTGAGAATAGTGAGACTTTGTCTCTCATACTTTAGACAAGTTGTTAGGAAGAATAAGTCCCTAGAGAAGGACATCATATTTGGAAAACTAGAGTGTCAGCAAAAAACAGGAAACCCTCTTACAAGTTAGATTGATGCAATGACAAAAAAATTGGGCTCTAACATAACAGTGAAGATGGCATAGGGTCAGGTAATATTTACTTCTGTGTGCATAGAGTTGATATGAGCCAGAACTGACTCTGTGGCACCTAACAGCAACAACACAATGCCAAATGATAATTCGCAATTTTCTAACCTAGTACCATAATTGTGTCCATTTTTTAATATTTGTTGTCGACATGTGTCTTCAACTCAGTTTTAACTCACAGTGGCCCTGTATAGGGATTCCAAAAGGGGCTGGCTACTTTGAATTACTAACTTTGGAGTTATCTTAGATTAATCTATTTTTCTTAACACAGTAAAGGAATTATACCTACAATTGTTCTTGATGTCATACAGTAACATAATACAGGAACAGAGTTAAAGGTCATAAATAGTATAAAAGACTATGAAACTTGCTCTTTAGCATAGAGATGCTATGTTGCTGTTATTATTGCCAGGTGCCATCGAGTCAGAACTGACTAATAGCGACCCCATGCACAGCAGAACAAAACAATGTCTGATTCTGGGCCAACCTCACTACCACTGCCACACTTGAGTCCATCAATGACGCCACCTGGCCAATCCATCTGGTTAGGGGTCTTCCTCTTTTTCTATGACCCTCCATCTTACCCAGCATGACATCCTTCTCCAGTGACTGTTTACTCCGGACAATATGTCCAAAGTATGAGAGACAAAGCTTAGCCATCCTGACCTCCAAGGAGCACTCTGGCTGCACTTCTTCCAAAACAGATCTATTGGTTCTTTTGGCAGTCCATGGCACCCTCAGTATTCTCCTCCAACACCACAACTCGGCATCAATTCTTCTACGATCTTCTTTATTCACTGTCCAGCTTTCGCATCCATATGAGGCTATTGAAAACACCATGGCCTGGGACAGGCGCACCTTAGTCCTCAAGCTGACATCTCTGCTCTTCAATACTTTAAAAAGTTCCTGTGCAGAAGATTTGCCCAATGCAATACGTCGTCTGATCTCTTGACTGCTGCTTCCGTGAGCGTTGATAGTTGATCCAAGAAGAATGAAGTGAATGACAACTTCAATCTTTTTTCTGTTGATAAGAATGTTGTTTATTGGTCCAGTGGTGAGGATTTTTGTTTTCTTGACATTGAGATGTAATCCATATAGAAGGCTGTGCTCTTTGATCTTCATAAGTAAATGTTTCAAGTCCTCTTCACTTTCAGCAAGCAAGAGATACTATAGCAATTGGAAAAAATGAGGATTTGAAGGAGCTCAACAGAAAATTTAAAGGGCAGCTCCAGAAGAAAGTAAAATATTATAATGAAATGTGCAAAGACCCGGAGTTAGAAAACCAAAAGGGAAGAACATATTCAGCAACTTCCAAGATGAAAAACCTAAAGAAAAAAATTCACTTGAAATAGTGAAGGATTTAATGGGCAAAAATTTTTTTTTGGTCTAAAAAGCATCAAAAGAAGATGGGAGGAATACAGAGTAACTGGACCAAAAAGAAATGATCTGTGTTCAACCATTTCAAGAAATATGCTCAAGGGAGTCAGTTAGAGATGAGAGGTAATGGCAGATTAGAGATACATGCAATGCAGACCTCCACCAGCAATAACACAGAATATCGGATGAAGCAAATTCAGGGGATGGTCCCAGAACTCTGAAGTACATATTGTTGTTGTTGTTGTTAAGTGCCATCGAGTCGGTTCCGTAAAGGAATATTTTTAAAGTTTGAAGGCTTACAGCCAGTGGAATCTGTAGCATAAGGAAGAAAACTGGTGTTTTCTGATCTGGCCATCCCAGTGTCTCCTGGAGTAGTCATGTTGGTCATGATGCAGCAGGATCAGAGGAGTGCTCTTACCACAAGCATCTGACCCATCCTCAGAGATAAAGATGTGGATATTATTATTTTTTTTCCCCTCTGTTCATTGGTATCTCACTGTCTGCACATCTCCATTCTGGTGACAAGAGGCGGTGGATGAGCAAATGGACACCTCCCCAACCTCAGAGGGTTCTACTATACATGCACACAGATCTGCTCAGCATAATCTAAAAAGGGGAAAAGTTCTGCTTAAAACCAAACAGCATCACAAAACAGATACAATCAGCACCAATCAATTTATCACTAGGAAAAAGGCCTGAACAGGGGTTGTGGAGTGGGAGAAATACAGACTGAAAATGAAACAGGCCAAAAATTAAATCCTGATTTATGTCATAAGGACCAACATCTTGACTTTTCTTAAGCCTCCTTGAAGGCAAGAAACTGAGAGAGGGGTGTTACTCTCAGTTACTCTCAAAATACTCATATTTTGCTACAGAATTTATTATTTTTTGTTCTGAGATTATAGACTATAGTATCCAACCTGTTTTTTGTGTGTTTTTTTTGTTTTGTTTTGTTTTTTTCCTTTTTCTTTTTTGGTCCTCTGCCTTTAGGAGGCTCTTTCTTTTTCTATGTTTTCCAAGAAGAGACAGAAACTGTAGCAATATAGTCAAGCTACAATCACGCCCTATAAAATCCCACCATCCAGGCAACAGCCAATATTAGTGCTGTGCTCCAGATAGACAGTGAATAGCTGCTACAGTTACTCTGAGTTGAGTAATAAAAAAACTGAAAAAGGAAGCTCATCTCCTGATCACATCTACCTGGAGGCAATTAGAAAGCATAATAAAATAATAACATACATTCATCTATTTATTGAAATCACAGCTAGCTATTGAAGATACCTAAGAAACAACTGACCATATCGACACATGCCAAGAAACAAGATAAAATGATTGAGACAAATGAAAAGGACGGAAACCTAGACATCACATTGGAAGGAGAGCAGGATTTGGAAATGCCTTAGAAGGAGTTCAGGAGAATGATACTGAGATATATCCAAATGCCCCACAGAAGATTTGAGAAAAATATGGAAGAAGTCAGGAAAGTGATAGCCATTTCTGTATTAGATTTTGTAAAATTTTACTTACATGGGATATCAAAGATATTGTACAATGATTTCTGCTTCCAGTTGGGTCACCTCTCTTTGGAATGGACACAAATATGGATCTCTTCCAATCAGTTTGCCAGATAGTTGTCTTCCAGATTTCTTGGCATAGATGAATGAGTTGCTCCTGTACTACCTCACTTTTTTGAAAGATTTCAAATTTTATTCCATTAATTCTTGGTGCCTTGTTGTTTGTCAGTTCCTTAAATGCACCTTGGACTTCTTGATCATATGCTACCTCTTCAAACGGTTGAACATCAACCATTTCCTTTTGGTACAGTGACTCTTTGTATTCCTTTTATCTTCTTTTGATGCTTTCTGCATCATTCCATAATTTGCCCAGAGAATCTTTCAATAACCAAGGCCGGGACTTGAATTTTTCTTCATTTCCCCCAACTAGAGAAATGCTGAACGTGTTCTTCCTTTTTGGTTTTCTGACTATAGATCCTTGCACATTTTTTTTGTAATATTTGATTTTATCATCTCAAGGTGACCTTTGAGATTTTCTGTTCAGCTCTTATACCTCCTCATTTCTTTCATTTGCTTTAGCAAATCTACGCTGTAGAGCAAGTTTCAGTGTCTCTTCTGACATCCATTTTGACTTTTTCCTTCTTTCTTTTCTTCTAAATATTTTTTTGCTTTTTTTCGTGTATGATGTTCTTAATGTCATCCCACAACTCTTTTGGTCTTCGGTCTTTAGAGTTTAATGTATCAAATCTGTTCTTCAGATGATTTCTAAATTCATGTGGGATATATTCAAGGTCATATTTTGGCTTGTTTTCATTTTCTTCAGCTTCAGTTTGAATTTGCATTTGAGCAATTGATGGTCTAGTTGTAGCTCAAAATAGTAACTGAGAGGGAAGGAGTCTTCACACGAAGTATCAATCCTATACCCTCTGTATACAGGGTAGGGCAACTTAGACAGTAGCTACCGAAATTGAGGGGACGATAAAGGCACAAAGTGACTGGTTTACAAGTTTTCAAGAGGGAGTTTAGTTTAAGAGTATGTGGGGAAGGTGCAGTCCCCACTGATAAGTATCCATCTTTGTCTAGATGGGTCTGGTGAAAAGAGATGGGGATGAGATTCTTATGAGTTAATAGTAATTGTTTTCATGAAAAATTGTGAGTGTCACAATTGTAAAGGTAGCAGTTTTGTAACAAAAATGGGGGAGTAGTTAAGCTTATAGTCCAGAAACCGAGGACTTTAGGACCATCAAGGGAGAAGAGCACTAACAGAAAGTGGGACCCTATCCAGAGAAGCAGTGACCCCAGAGATGGAAGCAGGGATGAGGATATGGAGAGAGGGGATAGCTGAGAACTCTGGACTCATGGAAAGAGAGGGACTGGGTTTTGGCATCAGGAAGCAGGTTTTCAGAATGTGCCCTTGGAGTGTTTAAATTATTATATATTCCTGAGTGATTTGTGTACATCCTATCCCCTCCATAAAACAAAACAAAACAAACAAACAAAAAGCAACAAAGGGGGAATGGAAGCAAATACTGTTGAATAATGGTAAACAGAGGGGATTGTATTCATTACAATAAAACAATGGTGTAAAGCCAATGTTCTCCTATGTAAAGTATAAAATCATATAAAAAAAGGTTTGCTTTTTTGATATGTGAAAAATGAAATGTCAAAGGGAACCAACAGGGAGTTAAAAGGATAATTGTTGTTGAGGGAGGGAATTGTATTCACTGAAATGAAACAAAGTGACATCTTGCTCTTAAACACTTTAAAGAGTTTTTTGGAGTACATTTGTCTAATGCAACCCTTCATTTGGTCACCTTACTGCTACTTACATGAGCATTGACTGTGGGCCAAGCAAAATTAAATCTTTGGCAGCTTCCATGTTTTCTAAATTTATCATAATGTTATTTATTTGTCCTCTTATGTTGATTTTTTGATTTACTTAAATTGAAGTGCAATCCATACTGAAGGCTATAATCTTGATGTTCATCAGTAAGTATATCTGTCCTCTTTGCTTCCAGTATGCTAGAAAGTCCTATTCTGAATATTGCAAATTATTAATATGGCTTCTCCAATCCTAATAACAAGTTATTCTTCATATCATCCAGCTTCTCTATTTGTTCAGCGTGCCTTTTGAATAAGTATGGTGAAACAATACAACCCTCATGAACATGTTTCTTGGCTTTAAATCATTCAATATCATTATGTTCTATTCTAACTATTTCCTATTTTTCTTGTGTAGGTTCCTATTAAGCACAATTAGACGTTGTAGAATACCCATCTTTTGCAAGGATATCCATAATTTTCTTATGATCCACATATTCCAATGCTTTTGAATAGTCAATAAAGTGCAAGTAAACATTTGCTTTCAGCCAAGATCCAACTAATGTCAGCAAGTATATCCCTTCTGTTACTCCAGGTATTTCTGAATCTGGCTTTAATGCAAGGTAGCTCCCTGTCAATGTACTGTTGCAATCATTTTTTAAATTATTTTCAGAAAAAAATTACTTGCATATCATATTAATGATATTGTTTGATAAATTTTGCATTCTGTCAGGTCACCTTTCTTTGGACTGGATCGCTTTCAAATATTTGGAAAGATAGCTATCTTTCATATTTCTTGACATAGACAAAAAGAGTGTCCTCAGTTTGCATCATTTTATTGAACCATTTCAATTTGAATTACATCAATTTTGGGGGACTTATTTTTTGACAACGGCTTCAGTGCTACTTGGATTTCTTCCTTTAGTACCACTGGCTCTTAATACTCTGGTATATCTTGAAATGACTGAATATCAACCAATTCTTTTTGATACAGTGACTCATTTATTTATTATGTTTTCAGGGTTGTTCAGTATTTTGCTTATAGAATCCTTCAGTATTGAATACAATGACTTGTAGTTTTTCTTTTGTTCTTTTAGCTTGAGAAATGGCAAGCATGTTCTTACCCCCACCCGCTTTTTTAATCTTCAAGTTTTTGCAGATTTCATTATGATAATGGACCTTGACTTTTTGAGCTGACACTCAACATTTTCTCTCCAGTTCTTTTACTTTATCTTTACTTCCTGTTGCTTTAGAATTTCTACACTCAAGACCAAATGTTAGATTTGATCTTTTCTTTATTTTTTTGTAATGACGTGTTTTTTTTTTTCTTCATGTATGATGGTCTTGATATCATGCTGAAACTCTACTGTTCCTCTCTTACTAGTGTGAAAAACCTCAAAGCTTGCCCTGAGATGTTCTCTAAATTCAAGAGGTATGTGCTCAAGGTCATATTTTGTCACTCATTAAATATATATAAATATGTGTGTGGGTATGTATGTGTGTTCTTGTTGTTGTTAGATGTCATTGAGTTGGCACTGACTCATAGGTGTTGATAGGTGATCCAAGAAGAATGAAGTCTTTGACAACTCCAAACTTTTCTCCAATAATAAGAATGTTGTTTATTGGTCTAGTGGTGAGGATTTTTGTTTTCTTTACATTGAGATGCAACCCATACCTAAAGCTATGTAGGTTTTTTTTTTATCTTTATCAGTAAACATTTTAACTCCTCTTATCTTTCAACAAGCAAGGTTGTATCATCTGCATATCGCAGGCAGTTAATGAGTTTTTCTCCAATCCTGATGCCACATTCTTCTTCATATAACCCAGCTTCTTTGATTATTTGTTCAGCATACAGGTTTAATAAGTATGGTGGAAGAATACCATACCTTCCTTAATTTTAAACTATTCAATGTTCCCATATTCCGTTCGAACAACTTCCAACATTTGCATTCCAATCACCAGTAATGATCCATACATCTTGATTGCATGTTTGATCAATTTCAGATTGAATAAATTGGTAGAATTCTTCTATGTTGTCCTCACTGCCTTTAGTGGTTGGTGCATAAATTTGAATAATAGTGATATTATCCTATCACAGACAGCATTGTACCTCATGACTGATCTGGATATGTTCTTTTAGACAATGAATGCAACACCATTCCTCTTTAATTTTTTATGTCCAGCATAGTAAGCCATATGGGTGTCAGATTGAAAATGGCCAGTATCAGTCCATTTCAGCTCATTAATGCCGAAGTTATCGATTTTTATGCATTCCATTTCATTGTTGTATTTTCAAGATTCTTACTTCATACATTGCATGTTCCGATTTTCAATGGATGTTTACAATTGTTTCTCTTCATTTTGAGTTGTGCCCCATCAGCAAATGAAGGTTCTGTGGACTTTTCTCCCCCGGGCTTTACTCCATTGGCATTATCATGGTCAGCTCTACTTTGAGGAGGCAGCTCTTCCCCAGTTGCATTTTGAGTGCCTTCCAACCTGAGGGGCTCATTTTCTGGCACTATATCTGACATTGTTTCACTGCTATTCATAAGGTTTTCAGTGACTAAATATTTGGAAGTAATTCGTTACTCCTTCTTCCTAGTCTGTCTTGTCTGGAAGTTCGTCTGAAACCTGTCCATCATGGGTGACCCTGCTAGTATTTAAAATACCAATGGCATAGCTCTCAGAATTACAGCAACTCACAAGCCACCACAGTATGACAAACTGACTGATGAGTGGTGGATGATATATTATAGTATGTTATTTACATATACTTAACTTCATGCTATTAATAAATAAACTAATAAATTAATAAATGCTAAAACAATTTATTAAATTGAGTTCAGTAGTACATTAAGTGCTTTCAGCTTATATGATAATGTGTAGCTTGATGCTTAGTCCTGAAATGGAGTACTGATTTGACACTGTAGAATGAAAACTGGACTGCTAACTGTAGTGTTTGCTGTTTAAACCCACCAGCTACTCCTTGGAAACTCTATACTGTATTGATAGTGTTTAGAACCAATTCAGTGGTACTTAATAGCAAAATAATTGTGAAAATGAATGACATATGCCTATTATTCCTTCCTTGGTTTATAAGTGACATGAAAGTCTTTTGAAATTATTTGAGTTCTTACTTCTTCAATAACTATACCTTAATCACATGAGGGCAGTTCAAAATATTCTAGGAACAATGGAAAGATAATGGAATATTTCAACAATATTTTTGAAGTACCCTGTATATATTTCTAGGAATTCAAATATGAAGATAAACTATTTTCATCTATATAAGTAGAATATAATTAAGAAAGGAGGCAAATAATGGAATCTTAATTTGAAAAAGAAAGTA
The DNA here is from genome assembly GCF_000296735.1 of Chrysochloris asiatica. Lineage (NCBI taxonomy): Eukaryota > Metazoa > Chordata > Mammalia > Afrosoricida > Chrysochloridae > Chrysochloris > Chrysochloris asiatica. Next base: position 785,490 of record NW_006408985.1, read on the forward strand.
TTTCTTAGAAAATGACAGATAATTGGGGAAAAATAATGCAGAAATTAAATTTAAGATAAAATTGATGAAGAAATTCATCCTTCTTTGATTCAACAGGAAATAACTGCCTTGGTTCTCTTTTTTCATAACTAACCCTTTTTTTTTTTTTTTTACTATGATCTCTTCAAGTAGCACTTTTCAGTAATGTGTAAAATTTTATCCATACTTTAAAAGATAAATCAGTGTTTTTTATGTCAGATTTTGTCTGGTGCTATATAAGAAATGGTTTAAAAATTGTTAATTGCTGCATTTAGATTTGGGATGCCACATCAGTGTCAATGTAATGGGAAGCAGGCCTGATGATTCTCTTATCTGAACAAGGTCATGAAATTCATCCAGGGGATGTGACAGATCAGCGGTTAGCAAATGTTCTAGCAGCCAGGATATTTTAGCACATGACATTGCATTGTGTGACTAATTATGGGGTAGCTCAAAGTAGAGGTTTGGGCTGATAACCAGGAACTAGAGTCAGTGGAAAGCTAATTGTAGGGTCAGAATTGAGCATTTGGAGGAGGTGGTTGTATCCTGATTTATTAACTCAGACAACACCACAGTAATAAAGGATCAATCATGCTATTTGGCAGATAAATTACATCCTTGACTTTACAAAGGACACAAAGAACAGTCTTTGTATATGCTGTAAATGGTCAAGCCACTCATTTATTCTGCTGAATCACAAACTGTGAATCACATCTTTGGTTTTGTTTTAAAGAAGCACAATATATGATGCCAAAAGGACATATGTCCTTTACATCAAACGTATGTAATATGCCTTTCCTAAAGAAAAATAATTTATGTTTTGGTGGAAGTGTTGAGTAAATTATGAAGATTTTATTACCATGAATCCAAACTAGATTGGACAATATTTCTCAGTTACATCATTTTCTTAGCATAAGATCTATGTTGTGGTACTTGGTTCATAATGGGAAAGTCAACTTCTTCTCACCATTATAAAGAATACATAAGGACTCCATGAATTTTTGATGACACCCAATGGTGGTTCAGTGCTAGAATCGTCATCACAGTAGGAGATAGAAATTTTCCCAGAAAATATACTTCAATTGTGGCTAACCCCTACCTGTCAGTAGAGGCTTGCTTGCTGTTATGTTGCTGAATAGGTTTTAGTGGAGATTTCAACCTAAAATAGACTAAGAAGAAGGGCATGGTGATCTGCTTTCAACCTAATCCAGTAAAACCTTATTGTTCCCGATGGTTCAATAGCTATGCATAAAGTCTTCATGAGTCAGGAGTCAACATCACCTTAGCTAACAACAACAATAAAATTTACAGAATTAATCAAAAGTGTATTATATCCCATGATTAATATTACATTAAAATTATATAGACTGAAATCTTTAATGAAATTGATAGAGAAAACAATGTCATTTTAATTATATATATGTTCTCTTCAGTAATTGAGAAAAAAATAAATTAATTAATACTTTGGGGAACTCTCCAGATAAGAGAGGCCCTCTTGATTCTGCTTAGAATCATCAGCACAAAATTTTGTCAGGGGCGTGCACAGATTTTCATTTTTCTAATTATATTTTCTAACCGCACACATTGACCCAGCCCTCCTGAAAACATGTCCAAAGTATGAGAGACGAAGTCTGGCCATCAGGGCTTTCAGTACCAGTAGAGATTGTGTTAATTGTCTGTGTCAATTTGACTTTCTCATGGTATTCACTTGTTTTGATAATCACTAGTCTTGATGTTGTTATAGAGGTATGTGGTTGATGTGTTGTACATTTTCTTTCTGTTGACCTAAAATACAGAGACTGTTTTGGGTTTAGGGGAAAATCTGAGGTTTTATGCCTTAAGAATATTACATAGATATCTTGTTTTTTATGCAGCATGTGTGACTCAATGTCTTTGAATTTACCAGTCTCTGTTTTATGGAAACCCTGTACAATGTAGCAATGAGTCAAAATTGGCTTGACAACATTTAACAACATACTTCACCAGTAAATATCTTAAGTCCTCTTTGCTTTCAGCAATCAAGGTTGTATTAGCTGCATATTTCAGGTTGTTAATGTGTCTTCTTCCAAGCTAATTCCAGCTTCTCATCTGCAGAAATATGAGGATATCTGTTCCTGTAAAGATTTGCAGCTTTGAAAAACCTACACATGGTCACTATGATTCAGTATCAACTTACTGTCATTGAATTTCTGAGACAGTCATTAGTAGCTAATTCAGGTAACAAGTGTTACAGTTGTTGTTGCTACTTTTATGGGCCATCGAGTTGGTACCAACTCATAGTTACCCTATATGTATGACAAAAGGAAATACTGCCTGGTTGTAGGCCAACCAAACAATTGTTGTTATATTTGTTCCCATTGCTGCTACCACCGTGCCAATACATTTTTGTCGGGGTTGGTCCTTTTTTTCTCTCACCCTCCACTTTACTAAAATTGATAGGCTTCTCCAGGGGTTTGGTCCCTCCTGATAATATATCCAAAGTATGAGCGATAATATCTGACCAACCTGGCTTCCAAGGAACATTCAGGCTGTATTTACTTATTCCATCATAAATTGGCTTATTCATTCGGCAGTCCATGGTTCTCCTCCACACCATGACTTCTGCTATGGTCTCCTTTATTCACTGTCCAGCTTTCACACACGTATGAGGTTATTGAAAATACCACACTTAAGTCAGGCACAGCTTAGTCCTCAAACTGACACCTTCACTCTTCAACACTTTAAAGAGGTCTTGTGTAGCAGATTGGCATGATGAAATTCATCATTTGATACCTTGACAGCTACTACTGCCATGAGTGTTGATGGTTGATCTGAGCAAACTAAAATCTTTGACAACTTCAATTTTTCTCCATTCATTATGACATTATTTATTGGTGGTGAGGGTTTTGGTTTTCCTTATATTGAGGTGTAACCCATAATGAAGGCTGTGGGCTTTGATCTTCATCAGTAAGTATCTTAAGTTCTCTTTGCTTTCAGCAAGCAAACTTGTATCATTTGTATATTGCAGGTTGTTAATAAGTATTCTTTCAATACTGTTGCCAGGTTTTTCTACATATTATCCAGCTTCTCAGATTATTTGCTCAGCATACACAGTGAATTGTTGTTGTTGTTATTGGGTTCCATCAGGTCGGTACAGACATATAGTGACATTATGCACAACTGAACAATTCACTGCCTGGTCCTGGGTCAACCTCACAACTGTTGCCATGCTTAAGCCCATTGATGCTGTCACTGAGGGTATTCCTTTTTTTATCCAACTTTCTACCTTACCAAACATGATATCCTTTTCCAGTAACTGGTCCCCCCGACAATATGTCTAAAGTATGAGAGATGAAGTTTGGCCATCTTGGCCTCCAAGGAAAACTTTGGCTGCACTTATTCCAACACAGATCTGTTTGTTCTTTCGGTAGCCCATGTTACTTTCAATATTCTCTTCCAACACCATAACTCAAATGCATCTTGATCTATGATCTTCCTTATTCACTGGCCAATTTTGCATACATATGAGGTTATTTAAAATATCATGCCTTAGTCCTCAAGCAGACATCTTTGCTCTTCAACACTTTAAAAAAGGCTTGTGAAGCAGATTTGCCTAATGTAATAAGTCAGTAAACATCTTTCTGAAATTTTCTTCATTCAACTAGGATTCATCTGATGTCAACAATAATATCCCTTCTTTCACATCTCTTCTGAATCTGGCTTGAACCTCTGGAAGTTCTCTGTGGATGTTCGCTTGCAGTCACTTTCAAATTATCAGCAAAGTTTTACATGCAGGAGATATTGATAATATTATTTGATGATTTCAACATTATTTAGGGCCACCTTTCTTTGGGATGGGCACAAATATGGATCTCTTCCTGTTAGTTGGTCAGCTAGTTGTCTTCAAATTTCTTGGCATAGATAAATGAGTGCATTCCATGTCACATCACTTTGTTGAAACATTTCAATTGTATTTATTCGGTTCCCCAGGCCTTGTTCTTTGTCAATGCATTCAGTGTATTTTGGACTTCTACCTTCAATATCACTGTTTCTTGATTGAAATGACTGAATATTGACAAGTTCTCTTTGATACAGTGATTCTGTGTATTCCCTGCATCTTCTTTGATGCTTTCTGCAACATTAAATATTTTGTTCACTGTTGTTAAGTGTCATCAAGGCAGTACCAACCTTGTATAGGTTTTCCAAGGAAAAGCTGGTATGATTGAACTGCCAACATTGCAGTTCAAACCAACTTTACAGTCAAGTACATTAACCCACAGCAAGAAACTTGAATTTTTACTTCAGTTTCCTCTGCTTGAGAAATGCTGAGCATGTTCTTTATTTTTGGTTTTCTAATTCCATTTCTTTGCATATTTTGTTATAATATTTGATTTTACCTTCTTGAGTTGCTATTTGAAAAATTCTATGCAGATATTCTTGTTGTTGTTGTCAGGTGCCATCGAGTCGGAAAAGACTC
>NW_006408985.1:793625-801558 GCF_000296735.1 Chrysochloris asiatica
GATTCGGAAGTAGTTTGTCACTCTTTCTTCCTAGTCTGTCTTTGTTTTGTAGCTCATCTGAAACCTTTCCACCATCGGTGACCCTGCTGGTTATTTAAAACACCGGTGGCATAGCCCTCAGAATCACAACAACTCAGACCACCACAGCACGACAGACAGACTAGTGGTGCAGATATTAGACCTCCTCATTATTATTTTTTTTCCTCATTTGCTTTAACATGTCTATCTTGGAGAGCAAGTTTCAGAGTGTCTTCTGACATCCATTTTGGTGTTTTCCTTCTTAATGCCTTCCCAATAATCTTTGGATTTCTTTCTGTACGATATCCTTGATGTCATCACACAATTCTTTTTGTCTTCAGTTTTCATGTCTAATGCACCAAATGTATTCTTCGGATAATGTCTAAACTAAGGAGGGAAATATTTAAGGTGATATTTTGGCTCTTGTGGGCTTAGTTTCTTCAGCTTCAGTCTAAATTTGCATATGAACAATTTATGGTGTGTTCCACAGCCTACCACTGGCCTGGTTTATTGATATAGAGCTATCCAACTGTCTCTTTCCACAGATGTCAACAATGTGTATCCATTCTGGTGAGGCTCATTTTTGTATTGTTTTAGACATGTAATATTAATGAACAAGTCATGGGACCTGAAGCATCATTTGTATCACCAAAGGCCGTATTTTCCAACGACTGATTCTTTCTCTTTGTTTACAACCTCTGTATTACAATCAGCAATAATTAGCAATATGTCTTGATTTCATATTTGATCAATTTCAGACTGATTAAGTTGGTAGTTGATTTCATCATTGCTGACTTTAGTGGTTGATGCATAAATTTGAATATTAGTGGTATTAACTGGTCTTCCTTTTAGGTGTATGGATATTATTCTGTAAAAGACATTGTTGTACTTCAAGACAGATCTTGGTATGTTCTTTCTGATGATGAATGTGATGCCATTCCTCTTCAGTTTGTCATTCCTGTCACATAAACCATATGAATGTCTGATTCAAAATGGCCAGTACCAGTCCATTTCAGCTCACTAAAGTGTAGGATATTGATGTTTATGCATTCTATTTCATTTTTGACATCTTCCAATGTTTTCAGATGAATAATTTTGCATTTGATGTTTTGCTCATTAGTGAATACTTACATCTGTTTCTCTTCATTTTGAGTTGTGGCCCATCAGCAAATGAAGATCCTGAGGCTTTAGTCCATTAGCATCATCATAATCAAGTCTATTTTGAGTAAGCAACTTTTCCCTAGTCGTATTTTGAGTGCCTTTCATCTGTATCTGACAATATTCAGTGGTGTTCATTATGTTTCAGTATTCAAAATTCTGGTGCTGACAATGTTCCACTTCTAGTCATAATGTTTTCAAGACTAAATATTTAGACATAATGTAAAATAGTCCATGTTTCCTTCATCCTAGTCTGTCTTCATCTGGAAACTTAGCTGAAACCTGTCCACCACTGGTAAATCTCTTGGTACTTTAAAATTCTTGGCATAGATTACAGGTCACAGCAACATTCAAGCCACAACAGTATGACAAACTTGTAGATGAGTGATGGATTATAACATTTATCCCCAGTAGTTTCTCCTTTTTATTTTGGTGAAACAAATAGTTAAGGAAACTCATAAGTATCACTACATGATGAGCAGATAAACAAATTAATATAAGAAAAACAAGTAAAATACCCATAAATTATGTATGGGTTAATTATAAAACCAGTAAATGGGCATACAACTTAACTTTTATTAATGACAACAATAATTACAACTTAACATAATACTTAATATATGTGCTTCATTCTATGTTAGGTACTTTAATATTTAATAATTGACTTAAAACATTTAGTACTTAGTTGAATTCTGTGAGGTAGAGTTATTAAATCATTTAATTTGCTATGAGATTATATAGCCTCTAGATGGAAAAATTCACCAGTTGCACCTTGGATTCCTACAAAGGGTATAAGTATTTGTTGTTGTTAAGTGCCATCAAGTTGATTCCAACCCATAGCAACCCTCTATAGGGTTTCCAAGGAGCAGCTGGTGAGCTTGAACTGCTGACCTTGCAGTTCAAATGGCTTTGCAGTCTGGCACGTTAACCCACAATGCCACACCACTCAGTTCAAACTCAATGGTTCTTAACAGTAACAAAGTAGAAACACCTGTATTTTTTTCCAAATCTAATGTTTTCATTTTTTTATCCCCTGTCCCCCTATCATTCTATAATACTTCTATTAAGAGTCACACAGATAGTAATCAACAGAACTAAAATTACAGCTCAATTACTTTTATTTTAAATTAAGTATTCTACTCAGCTTGACTCCATATTGACTACCTTGTCAGAACAAAAGAAACTTCTGATAGAAATAAAAATGAATCTCTGATCAGAAAAACATATAGACACACATTTTTTAACATAAACATTTTGCAGTAATAACAAAACCCCTGCTTCCCCATCTTGCACTGTTAATGATATGGCATGTCATTGTTAAACCCATAGTTACATGCTGCTAGTTTAATGACAAGCATCAGTTTGGAACCTCATAGAAGCTGTAATTGAACCCTGATTTTAAGCATTTAAAACTGAAGAACCCTGCATCTGATCAACAAAATGACATTGCAGCTGCCCCCAAGTGGCACCAAATAAAGTTCTGCTTCAGGTCTCCAGAAAGCTTAAGTCTTTATTACAACAAAAGACCCTCCCCCCACCCCCCGGGTAGTTTGGATATTATCTAAACTTCTGTAAGTGTTTGTCTTATGGCTTAATTGTCCAATTAGATGCTCAACAAAGTAAAGGACAATCAAGTGACAAATAAATAAGTTTATGTCCCAGAATTGCACAAAAGAAGTATTAGCAAAATGTGTTCTGGTGCAAGTACCACCACCATCAATTCACTATACTTTCAGTTGTCTTAGTCTTATATAGTGCTGAAGGGTTCTTATAATAATAGTTATAGGACACTGTAATCTCTCTGATTTCTTTGACATCTAGATAAAATATGAATTATTTATATTAAGAAATTGAGTTTTTTATTTTTCCACAAATTTAGAAATGGTAATATTAATCACTCATATATTAATTGCTTGTATTTATGGTGGTTATGTGCCTTGGAATCAGTTATTATTCATATTAACCCTGTATAAGATTTCCAGGCTATAATATTTGCAAGAGTAGAAATTCTCATATTTCTCCCTTGGAGTGGTTGGTAGATTTGAACTGCTGACCTTTTGGCTAGCAGCTTAAATCATAACTCATTACAAAATCACAGCTCCTCGGGTTATTTAATCAGTCATATACCCACGTTCCTCTAGCCAGTCCTATAAATACAAACTTATTTTTGAAATATTTAATTCTGTGAATGATAAAATTCATTGCAAGAGGAAAACCTTCATGAACCAGAATACTTAACTTTAAGAATCAATTTGAAGATAATCATTAATAATGACATATTCAGAAAAGTGTCACCTGAAATCTGGCTGTAACACATTTGCTTCCACAATACTGGCTTTCTGAATGCTCCTATGGTTTTGACCTTGGTGTGCAATTATGCTTTTTCAGCTCTGCAAGGTACTTTAAGGGGTGGAATAAACAGAAAGAACAAAAAGTGTGAGTAGGTAATGGAAAAGAAAAATCAGGAGATAACATGAAAATGTGCACAATATATAAGTGTGTTCAACACAATATTTAAAATGAAATCATTCTAGGGTAGTAGACACTTTGCTTCTTTCTTTTTGCAACCGAGATGTTGTGTCAGGTAGCTTATTCTGAAAAGAGCACATTGTCCTCATAATATAATGTTTCCTCTTAAAAAAAAAAAAAGTAATGCCTCATTGCTTTCAACACCATTTGCTACTCCATGTCATACATATAAGAAAATGAAAACACTTTAAAATGTACATATATCAGCATCATCAGATAAAGACTTTCTAGCTGGATTATGCCTAAGGTAGTACAATCTATTAAATCAAATAGAGACAAGGAAGTCTCTCTTGTAAATGCAATGAAAAATGTTTAGTATAACCCCTTCATTTATTTTTATGCTACTTTATAAGGTATGTAAACACAGTAAAATGAAATGCTTATGATTTGTTTCTCAGAATTAATTTTATTGGATGACATAGATAATGGATAAACACATAATTAATACAATTATCTTTCTAAAAAGGTAATTACATAATTTCCAACCAACAAACTTAAGTCTGAAATTAGTTTGAAGTTACTGTAACATCAAATCTACTTTGTAAAGTTGTGATGACAATGCTTTTTCTATCCTTTTCTATATATGTGTGACTAATAAAACATTATATGTTATATTGGTACTATAAATTTACAGTTCAAGGAAGATAATAAAAAATCAAGTTTGGTACTTTATTCTTTCTACATTTAATGAGATATAAAGGAGAATTTCAAAAATTGTGTGGATAAATGAAATTACCTGATGACAGAATTTTATCTTAAAATTTTTTAAATAGTGTGTGTGTTTACTATTCTTTTAAAAGAAATTTAAAGTACATAGTCCAATAGAGGATGGTCTTCTACAACATTTTCTATCTTCAATCTAATATACCCATAAAGAGAAAACGTGTTTGTGAAACTTCCAGAGATTTTAAGAGTAGAGTTGACTACCTAATGACTGTCTTTGTTATCTAGTACTACTATAGCAGAAAATCACAAGTGGGTGGTTTTAACAAACATAATTTATTCACTTACACTTTAGGAAGCCAGAAGTCTGAATTTGGAGCACAAATTCTAGGGAAATTCCTTGTTTATTTTTAACATCTGTAGAGCCAGTGGTCCTTGGAGATTCCCATATGTCTTTGCATCTATCATTCCCTGGATCTAGGAGCTTCGCAGCCAAGAGATCCCAGGCCCAAAGGAGGCACACCACTGCTTGTTCTACTTTAATAGTGGTAACAGTGTTCCTCCTTCTCTGCTCACTTTTCTCTCCTTTTATCTCTTCTAAGATAAAAGGCATTGTACACATCACTCCTGAGGAAAGTTTCTTTTAATTGATTGTTCATATTTGATTTCATCATGGAAGTGATTTCATTATATTAGATCTCAACATGAGGTATTACTACATCTTAACTGCTAAACTACTGAGAATTCTAACCTAGATAAATTGACACAAAACCTTAACTGTTACAATGAACACATAGGAAACAATTGGCATTGTTACTAAGTGTCATTGAGTCTTTCTGACTCAATGACCCTGTTAACGGTTTGTGAGGCTTGCTATCTTTGTGAGAGTAAAAAGTCTCATATTTCTTCCATGAATTGGCTGGTAGAACCCCAACTGCCAACTTTGTGGTTTTGAGTCCAGTGGTCAATCATGTATTTCAAAAGAATAAAGAAATTATTACAATAGCCTTGAAGTGAGTAAAAATTATTTATTTAATAGAAATCCTAAATCCCACTGGGAAAGACTGTTTTCTTTTTGTGTTTTAAGTAACAAAATCTAAGGAAACATAAAGAGTGACTATCATATTATAAATGTGTGTTGTTTATTTATATAGTGATATAACTGCATTTGAGTCCTGGTGTGGCGCTGTGTGCTAAAGCGTGATACTGCAAATCGTTTCAGCTGCAAGGTTGGTGGTTCAAGCTCACCAGCCGTTCCTTGGAAACCCTATACAGAGTTGCTATGGGTCGGAATCAACTTGATGGCATTTAACAACAACATAACCATATTTAAACAACAGTTACGGGGATATTTATTAAACAAGCCATATTTTCCAATATTGCACCTGCCTTCTATTTCTAGAATGAAATTAAAGATCTTTAAGCAATTAAAAAACATTCAATTATTTGAAAAAATATTTAGACATTTTGGTGGGAATGGTATTGACAATAAAAAGCAATACTATTTAGGAAAGGAGTCCTTATAGTGGTTCAAACCTATCAGTTGCTATTTTGAAACACTATAAAGACTCTCTATGAGTCAAAATTGACTAGCTAGCACTTAGCAATACCAACAACAAGCATGAAAAGTACCAAGAAGAACTCTTTATGGATCTGTTTAAAATTATATCCTCAAAAGTTGCAGAGCATTATGACCTAATTACAGTGAAAGTAAGTGATTGACTGTGTTAATGACTGATCCACAGGGCTTAGATTTGCATGTTACAAGAATTCCAAAATAGATCAAACTGACTAGGGCAGTAAAACATATTGACCTCATTGTTGTTCCTTCATTCATTTGCTAGAGGTGTAAAAGCACAGTTCATGCTTGTTCGACTTAAACACTAGATTGTAGCAAGGTCGATTCACTGTTTTCACTCATCCCAATGACTGATTTGGACTGTCACTTAGTCAATCTGATTGATTGTACATATGTTGGCCAACAAAACTGAAACTTGCTTTTCCATGACTGCTTTCATCATATCATTTCAATACAGCTGTTTTATGTCTCTATATGTCTATATGAAAAGCCATGTTTTGGAATGCAGCCTGTTAATTCTACCTTTACAGATGTCCAAACCAGATATTTCTCTGTCGATCAAAACCACCAGCTTCTCTATGAGTCATCACTGGGCCTGTTGAGATGCATGCAGCTGTTTTGAGTTCTCTTATATTTTTGTTTAAGCCAAATAAACCAAAACATACTACAAGTGCCTTTGTCACCTTTTTTTTTTTTTTTTGCCTACTCTTTTTGATAATGGTTTATGGTATCATCTGATATGCAGATCAACATGAATTTACTATTTTGATATTTTTTACATGTGATTTCCAATGATCACAATGTTCAAATTACTTTTCAGAATTTAAGAGCATTCATATTAAACCTAAAATGTCACTTGAACTACAAGGTTGGTGGTTCAAACTCACCAGTTGCTCCTCAGAAACCCTTATACAGGGTTGCTATGAGTTGGCACCGACACGACATCACTTAACAACAATAATGACAAGACCAGCCACACTTTGGCAAGTTTGTCATAATGTGGAGAGTTTTCTGTTACTGTGATGCTAGAAGCTATGCAACTAATACTTCAAATATAAACAAGGTATCCCATGATGGACAGGTTTCAACTGAGGTCCAGACTAAGACATACTAGGAAGAAGGAGACATGGAAAGTTTTTCAATGCTTAGCCACTGAAAATCTTATGAAGGGCAGTGGAACACTGTCAAATATATTGCCTGAACATAGACTCTCTTGTTGGAATGCACTCAGTATGTGACTGGGAAAGAACTCCTCCAAAAAGTAGAGTTAACCATTATGATTTCAATGGCGAAACACTCTTCAATGGAGAAAGAGAAATATTTTCTGACAATGCACAAATTAAAAAGAGGAGAAACAGCTGCAAACAATAATTAAATAACAGAACATAGAATATAGATGGTATGAATCCAGGAAAATTGGGACTTGTCAAAAATCAAATGTAACGTAAAATTGATATGGCAGGCATTAGTGAGCTGAAATGGATTTTCATTTGCCAATTTGAATCAAACAACCATAGGCTTTAATATAAAAGGAATAAAATATTGTAAAAGAATGGTTTGACAATCATCATCAAAAAGAATATTTCAAGATCTACCTTGAAGTATAATGCTGCCTCTGATAGGATAATATCCATATGTTTAAAAAGGAAGACCAGTTAAAACCACTATTATTTGTTTTTATGTTTTATTGTGAATTATATGATAGTTTACATGTTTACATGAGAGAACGTTAGTTTTACATTCATTCCATTGTACATCATTTCATTGCCATGGTTCCAATCCCCTTCATGCATCATCAACCCACCAAAGGGCATATCCTAGAAAGCCGCCCCCTACCCTCCCGCCAAGCCCCCACCCCACTCCAGTCTTTGGCCCACAGGCCCTCTCCCTCTCTGGATTCAAAGTCCCCAGCCGCTTCATCACTCCACGTCATCGTCTCTGTCTCCATCTCAGGGATCTCTAGTTCTCTGGGTAGGGGCCCGCTCT
>NW_006408985.1:803479-805953 GCF_000296735.1 Chrysochloris asiatica
TGCTTTCCAGAGAGGTTGGATCATTTTGCAGTCCCACCAGCAATGCAGGAGTGTCCCAGTCTCTCCACATCCCTGCCAGCATTTATTGTCTTCTACATTTTTAATCTTTGCTGTTATTGTTGGTGTGAGATGATATCTCATTGTTGTTTTGATTTGCATCTCTCTAATGAAAACCACTATTATTTAAGTTTATGTACCAGCCACTAAAATCAGTGAAAATAAAAATGATGAATTCTATGAAATTCTTCAGTCTGAAGTTGATCAAATATGCAATAAAGATTTATTGTTAATTACTGATGATTCAAATGCAAATGTTGAAAAACAAAAGAAGGATCAGTATTTGGAAAATATGGCCTTGATGATTGAAATGATTTTGGAAACTACATGATAAAAATTGTTTGTGATTAATTAGTACTTCTTTGCAAATATCATTTTTTTTTTTTAGTTGTGAATTGAATGAGGGTTTACAGAGCAGATTCTCAGTTTTAAATTCAATAAATCATATAGTTTGCTTCATAACATGGTTGCAACTCCCTCCATGCATCAACAGTTAACAGCATTTACCTCTATTCACTTTAATCACTGCATTATTCCCTGTGTCTCTCACCACCCACATCTTTCCTCTGCCAACCTCCCACCATTTGTATATTGCTTGCCCTGTCACCCATGTCAATGCGTGCCTACTTTCAAGTACATGCATCATTTTCTATTCCCCTCAATATCATCTTGGATGTGCACATTCTGCAAGCCAACCTCTTGGACACCAGCATGCAGGCTTTCTCTTTCCATGAATCTAGAGTCCTCAGCTGCTGTATCTCTCCATGCCATCACCTCTGCCTCCATCTCTGGTGTTGCTGCTTCTCTAGTCAAGGTCCCATGTTCTGTGCATGCTCTTCTATCTTGATGATCCTAGGGTCCTCTGTTCCTGGAATGTAAGATTAACTATGTGTGCCCTTTTTGTTACACAACCTCTACATTTACAATTGTGACAATTACAATTATGTATGATAGCAATTACTCACTATTGAATCAACAGAATCCTATCTCCTTTCACCAGACAAGAGGAAAACTATTGAATGGGGATTCTACGATCCCCTGCACACTCTGAAATAAAACTTCCTCTTGAAAACTTGTAAGCCAGCCATTTCATTCCTTTAAACATCCTCCCCCATTTTTATTAGCCAATATCTAATTTTTTCATCCCTATCAAACCTGTGTACACAGGTGATAGGCTTAATCCTTGATGTAATGACTTCTTCCCTGTCAGTTGGTTTTTTGAGCTGCTACATGCATAAGTATAGGTCAAGTTAATCAAATTGTACAATTTACACTTGCTTCCTTTATCAAATGTCTTTATCTTTATCTAGTCAAGTTCTGATCATCAAGCCATCAAAGTTAGGTCAAATGGGTACTATCTGCAAGTTTGGTTGTTCTTGTGCTTCTCACCTCATTTTATATAAGCTGGATGCTTCACTCTCAGCTTTAGCCCTCCGTGGCTAGGTCTTTCTCCATAGGCTCAGGAGTCCCCAGGACTCCCCACACTTCTGACCAACCTGCTCTTCCTCTTCTCTCTCTCATCTCAAGGTAGACAGAAGCCTATGGAACATGTTAGAAATTAGCCCATCTCTTCATTACTGCCTTTCCCACCCTTCCACTCACAAGTTGACCAATATGGTTGCCAGAAAGCATAAATGCCTGCAGTGTGTTCCTTTGAGTTTCAGTCTTGGAGGGTAGATTGTCCTGAAGGAACTTCATTGCTAGCCTTAATGACTTAGAGGCGAACAGCTTCTTTGTTCTTGTAGTAGCCAATCAGACTGTTTGTTTTGTGTTTTGTTTTGTTTATTTTTACTTTTCCTGCTGGTCTTTCTTTCAAGAAGTATCTTCCATTCCTCTAGCAACTTTGGGCTGGTCTAAATGTTCTTTCAATTGGGAATGTTCTACCTCAGAAGGTACTGGATGGGCCTCAGGATTCCACCTAAATTCTTATACACTACAAAGATTCTGCAAAAAGTTTATTTCACTGTACAAATTCTAGAACCCCTTTTAGGTATTCCAATTAGTTATAAGCTGAAGACGGGCTTACAAGCTTTCTGTAATCATGTTTCTTGATATTCCTTTCTATCCCACTCAAGTGTAGGGAAGGAAAACAAATATCAATAAGACAGTGAAGCTTCTTAACATTATTTCCCCCCTTTTACCCATTCATTCTATGCCTCTATCCCTGTATCCCAGAGTCCTGTTGTTCCAAGTTTCAGCATAAATCACTATTTATCTCTGTCCCATTTAGCCTATGCAAACCTACCTAAGTGTTCCCCTATCTACCTCCTCCCCATCTTGAATCCTCCTCTTCCTTGTATTTTGCCCTCCCCAATACCCAAACAATGATGTGTCTATCCCATAATCAGTGCACTGTGTTGTGGTCTTGGAGGAGAATACTAAAAGTGCCATGGACTGCCAAAAGAACCAATAGATCT
>NW_006408985.1:806429-812296 GCF_000296735.1 Chrysochloris asiatica
GAAAGCCTCATCTTTCTCCCGCGGAGCGGCTGGTAGTTTCGAACCGCTGACCTTTAGGTTCACAGCCCGATTTGTAACCACTACGCTACAACCCTGGTAACCAACAAATTTTATTTTTTTCTTTTAGTATGGATTTTTTTCTTAATCTTTTACAAAAATGATCTATGCAATATTTGTTCTTTTCTGACTGACTAATTTCACTCAGCATAATGTCATCAAGGTAGTGTAATATTCCATTGTTTGTTTGTACCAAAGTTTATCAGTTCTTCCATTGATGGGCACCTAGGCTGTCTCCATCTTTTTGCTTTTGTGAATAGTATTGTGATATACATTGGTGTGCATGTATCTACTCATGTTCTGTGTATATATACCAAGTAGAAGAATAGCTGGATCATAAGGTGTTTCTATTTCCAAGTTTCTGAGGAAGCACTGTACCATTCTCTAGAGTAACTGAACCACTGTACATTCCTACCAGCAATGTAGGAGGGTCCCAGTCTCACCACATCATCGCCAGCATTTATTGTCCTGTCTTTTTCTTTTCTTTTTTTGAACTTCACTGTTATTGCTGGTATAAGATGATATATAAATGTAGTTTTTATTCACATAACTCTAATGGATAATTATCATGAATATTTTTTCGTATGCTTGTTGCCTGCCCGAATGTCTTCGTTGGTGAAGTGTCTCTCCATATCCTGTACTCATTTTTTCATTGGATTCTCAATTCTGTTCCGTTGATCTATGTATTTTTCATTGTATCAGTACCAGGTTGTTTTGACCACTGTAGACATGTAGTAAAATTTGAAATCAGGGAGTAGAGGCTTCTAACTTTGCTCTTATTCTTAAGCAGTATTTGCTTATCTGGGGTCTCATTCCTTTCCATATAAAGTTTGTAGTCATTTTTCCCGTCTCTTTTACAAATATCATTGGAATCTGAATTGGTATTGTGTTATATCTGTAGATTGCTTTGGGTTAGTATTGAAATATACACAATGTTAAGTCTTCCTATCCAGGAACATGGTATATTCTTCCATTTTTGTAAAACTCTTTAGATTTCTTATAACAGTGTTTTGTAGTTTTCTTTGTATAGGTTTTTGCTTCTCTGGTTAGAATTATTCTTAAATATTCCATTCTTTGGGTGGCTATTATAAATGGCATTGTTTTCCAAATTTACTTTTCAGTGCTGTCATTATTAGTATAGAAAAATCCGACTGATTTTTGTATACTGATATTCTACCCTGTTTTTGCCAAATCTTCCTATGAGTTCTAGTAGTTTCTTTTTTGTTTTCTTTTCTTTTTTCTGAGTCTTTGTGTTTTCTATGTATGTATGTTGTTGTTGTTAAGTGCCGTGGAGTCAGTTCTGACCCATAGCGACCCTGCACAGGGTTTCCAAGGCTGTAAATTTTTAAGGGAGCAGAACGCCTCATCTTTCTCCCTCGGAACTGTGGTAGTTTTGAACGGCTGACCTTGCGGTTCATAGCCCGATTCGTAACCACTACACTACCAGAGCTATTCATGTATAGGATCATATAATCTTCAAAATAGAAAGAGTTTTACTTCTTCTTTGCCAATCTGGATGTTTGTAATTTCCCTACCATGCTCTGGCTAAGACTTTCAACAAAATATTTAATAGGAGTTGTGATAAATGGTATCCATTTCTGGATCCTGTCCTCAAAGGGAAAGTTTTCAGTTTCTCTGCATTTAGAATGACATTGGCTGTTGGTTTTGTATATATGCTCTTATTTATGTTGAGGGATTTCCCTTTAATTACTACTTATTTTATTGCTTTTATCAAGAACAGATGTTGGATTTTGTAAAACGCCTTTGTAAATACGTCAATCGATATAATCATGTGGTTCTTTTCCTTTTTTTTTAAAATTTAAGTGATGTATCATATTGATTGTTTTTCTAATATGGAACCATCCTTGCATCCTTTATATGAATCTCACTTGGTAATAATGTATTATATTTTTGATGTGTTGTTGAATTCTGTTTGCCACAATTTTGTTGAGGATTTTTGCATATGTATTGGTCTATAAAAAATATTCTTGTCAATGGAGAAATGATTAACGTTGACAAGGACTTCATTCTTCTTGGATCAACTATCAACACTCATGGAAGCAGCAGTCAATAAATCAAACGACATATTGCATTAGACAAATCTGCTGCACAAAACCTTTTTAAAGTGTTGAAGAGTAAAGATGTCAGCTTGAGGACTAAAGTGTGCATCATCCAAGCCATGGTATTTTCAATAACCTCATATGCATGTGAAAGCTGCACAGTAAATAAGGAAGACCTTAGAAGACTTTATGCTTTTGAGTTATGGTGTTGAAGGAGAATATTGAATGTGCCATGGGCTGCCAAAAGAACAAACAAATTTGTATTGGAAGAAGTGCAGCCACAGTGCTCATTGGAGGCCAAGATGGGCAAACTGTCTCTCATACTTTGGACATATTATCAGAAGAGAGAAATAGCTGGAGAAGGATATTATGTTTGGTAAGATGGAGGGTCAAAGAAAAAGAGGAAGACCTCCAGAGAGATGGATTGGCAAAATGCCAGCATCAATGGGCTCAAGCCTGGAAATAATTGTGAGGTTGGCCCAGGATCAGGCAGTGTTTCATTCTCTTGTGCATAGGGTCAATACCGAACAACAACAACATTGATCTATATTTTTCTTTTTAGTGATGTCTTTCCCAGGTTTTGGTATCAGGATTATGATTCCTTCATGAAACATATTACGCAGTTTCCCACACTTTCATATATTCTAGAATAATTTGAATAGAATTGATGACATCTCTTCCCTGAATGTTTGGTAGAATTCACCTATGAAGCATCTGGACCTGGACTTTATTTTGTTGAGAGATCTTTGATGCACAAAGATGCCATGATCAATTTCTTATATAGGTCTATTCAAGTTTTCTGCTTTACTCTGTATAAGTTTAGGTAGGTTGTGTTTTTCTAAAAATATATCCATCTTCTTTAGATTTCCAAATTTGTTAGAGTATAACTATTCATTGTATTCTGGTATTATCCTTTCTATTTCTATTGGCCCTGCTGTGACATCACCCTTGCTGTTTCTTATGCATACTGTTTGAATATTCTCCCTCTTTTCTTTTCTTAGCTTAGTCTATTTTATTAATAACTTTGAAGAACCAGCTTCTTGTCCTGTTGATTGTTTCTATAGTTTTTTTCTGTTTTCTATCTTATTTATTTCTGCTCTAGTCTTTATTATTTCTTTTATTCTCTTGACTGTTGTTTTACTGTATTGGTCTGTTTCTAATTGTTGGAATGTTATGTTAATATATTAATTTTTGTTCCTTCTTTTTTGATGTGTGCATTAATTGAAATAAATTGTACTTTCAGCTACTTTTGCTGTGTCCCAAAGATATTGGTATGTTGTGTTTTCATTTGCTTCTAGGAATTTTGTAAATTCACCTTTTACTTCTGCTACCAGGCAGCTTTTTAGCAGGGTGCTATTCAGTTTCCATGTATTTGACTTAATTTTCTTGGTCTTCCTATTGTTGATTTCTAATTTTATAGCATTGTGATCTGAGAAGACACTTTCTAGTATTTTGATGTTTGTAAATGTTATGTAGGCTAGTTTTGTGACCTAACACATCATTTATTCTGGATAATGTTCTATGTGCACTAGAAAAGAATGTGTGTTGTGTTGTTGTTGGATTGAATGCTCTGTATACGTATATGAGGTCAAGTTGGCTGATTGTTTTATTTAGTTCTTCTGTGTCTTTGTCGAGTTTCATTCTGGTTGATCGATCCTTTATTGAAAGTGGTGTATTAAAATCTCCCACTATTATTGTAGATTTGTCTAATTCTTTCATCAATTCTATTAGGCTTTCCTTTATACATTTTAGGGCTTTTTCATTGGGAGCATAGTCATCTTGTTCAGTTGATCTTTTAATCATGAGATACTGTCTTTCACTATCTCTTTTGGTGGTTTTTATCTTAAAGTTTATATTATCAGGAAGTAGTATTGCCATTCTTGCTCATTTTTGGTTGCAATTAGCTTGGCATATATTTTTCCCATCCTTTAACTTTTAATCTGTTTTTGTCTTTATATGTAAAGTGTGTCTCTTGCAGACTGAAAGATCTCATTTTCTTATTCATTCTGCCACTTTCTGTCTCTTAACAGATGAATTTAATCTGTTGACATTCAGTGTAATCGATAGGAATGAATTAATTGATGTCATTATTGTGTGGTTTTGTTTGTTTATTTTTGTGGTGCTGTTGATTTCTTTGTTCTGCCTTCCTTTCTGTGCTGAGTTCATGTATTTTTGTGCATTTTTTGATAAGCTTTCTCATGGTTTTAATGTTTTCATGTTCTTCTTGGATTTTCATTTTCTTGATATGTTATGAAGTATTAATTTTCTTTGAACTTACCCTATATTCTTACTTTTTCCTCCATTTAAAACAGTCTATTTTTTTCTGCAATCTACTTGAATTCCTTACTAGCTGGATTTCTGTTCCTGTTTTTATATTCTTTCACATTGTTGTTATCATAGACTGACCTCCCAGGTCCTCTGAATTTGTTCTTGAAGTTTTGTTTTGTGTAGACTGTTCTATCTTTTGACTGATTTACAGGTGGTGTTGCCACATATGTCCATCTCTGGTTGTTGTCTGTTCATGCTGGGTCTTAGTCCAAGAACTCCCATTAAGATGTTTTGAAATTCTTGTTTGACTCTGACAAAGTCTCTTAGCATCTGTTTATCCAGGAATGCTTTTATTACACCATCATATTTGATTGACAGCTTTACTGGGGATAAAATTCTTGGTTGGAGGCTTCATTCCTTTAATTTTTTATATATGTCTCCCTATTACCTTCTTGCCTGTATGGTTTCTGCTGAATGATCAGAGCTTAATCTGCTTTGCTTGCCTTTGTAAATAACAGTTGTCTTTTCCTTAACTGATTTCATGATGTTCTCCTTGTCTTTAATTTTGGAGAGCTTGATTATGATATATCTTGATGATTTCCTTTTGGGGTCTATCCTTACTGTTGTTTGTTCAGGTTATTGAATTCATATCTTCTCATCTTTCAGGAAGTAAGGGAAATTTTCTTCCAGAAGCTCTTCAGGTATCTCCTTTGTGGTCTTCTGAGATCCGTCCTGTTCCAGGACTTCAATATTGCTCATATTTTTTGTCTTCACATTGTCCTACATGTATCTTAGACTTTCTTCAGAATTTAAAAATTATTTTTTTCTGCTTACTCAATCTTAGAAGCATTGAGAAATAGGTCTTTAAACCTGTTGGCTCTGGCTTCCATCTCTTCAATTACACTCATTTTCCCTTTCAGTGTATTGACAAATTCTGATATTTTATTATTAGTATTTTGGACCTCTTTTTATAGGCTTTTAATTGTGTCTAATGGATTACTGGTGTGGTGCTGTGGGTTAATGTGCTGAACTGTAAAGTCATTTGAACTACAAAATCTGTGGTTCAAGCTCACCATATGCTCCTCGGAAATCCTGTACAGGGTTGTTATGTGTTGGAACAGACTTGCTGGCACTTAACAACAACAATAAGAATGCTATCTAGATTTCATTTAATTGTTCCTATAGCATTTTCCTACTAACTGAAAAAGTTAATTTTTGCCTATTCCAGAGACATGACACAATGGAATGTGGAAATGATCAGAAATTATCATTAATTCCACATGTATGTAAAATTTTGCTAAAGATAATTTTTAAGTGACTGCAACAGTACATTGACAAGGAACTGCCAGAGATTAAAACTTTTTAGATGACAACATGAAACAAGGGATGTATTGCTGTTGTCAGACAGATATTGGCTGAAAGCAGAAAATATAAGAAAGATGTTTGTTATTGTTCTGTGCCATGGAGTCATTATGAGTCACA
>NW_006408985.1:812674-814427 GCF_000296735.1 Chrysochloris asiatica
AGTAATGTGCAGATAATACAACCTCGCTTGATGAAATTGAAGAGGACTTAAAATGTCTACTGATAAATATGAAACACCACTACCTTTGGTATTTAATTTGCACCTTAATTTAAATAAAGTAAAAATCCTCACCACTGAAGCAATGAATAACATCATGGTAAATAGAGAAAATATTGACATTTTTGGATCCACCATCAAAACTCAAGGAAACATCAATCAAGAATTCAATCAAAGAATTCCATTAGGTAGCTCTGCTGCCCAAAACTCTTTAAAGTGTTCAAGAGGAAAGAAGTCAGATTGAAGACTAAAGTGCATCTGATCCAACCCATGTTATTTTCAATAGCTGCATCTGTATGTGACAGTTGGACAATCAATAAGGAAGACAGTAAAATAATTGACGAATTTAGCTATGGTGTTACAGAAGAATACTTATGGTACCAATAACTGCCAGAAGAACACGCAAATCTGTGTTGTCATAAATATAACCAGAATGCTTATTAGAAGCCAAGAAGGCTGAACTTTGTCTCTCATACCACTTGACAAATTATTGGTGGGACTAGTCCTTGTAGAAGGACATATTGCTTACTTAAATGTAGGGTCAGCAATAAAAGGAGGAGAATCCCAATGACATGGATTGGCACAGTGGCATCAACAAAGTGCACAAGGGTAGCAGTAATGGTGAAGATGAAACAGGACCAGATTGTGTTCTGTTTTGTTGCACATTGGATCACTATGTGTTGGAATTGAATACACATCAACTAAAAACAACAATACATATGAACCTCACCAAAGGGAATAAACCAAAATAATATTGACTGTATCTCAAATCAAGAGACTGTGGAAGAGCTAAATATCATCAGTCAAAACAAGACCAGGATCAGACAATGGAACAAATGTTCAGTCGTTCCTATGCAAATTCACATTGAATCTGAAGAAAATTAAAACAAGTCTACAAGATCCAGATTATTGCCTTGAACATATGTATACCACCTGAATTTGGCCATAATTTCAAGAACAGATTTGATACATTAAACAATAATGACTGAATATCAGAAGAATTATAGGTTGACATTAAAAAAAAAACAAAAAACAAAAAACAAAAAACAAACTTTATACATGAAGAAAGCATAAGGATATTTAGAAAACTAGTATAAAGAAATAACCAAAATAGATGTCAGAAGAGACTCTAAAACTTGATCTCCAGCACAAAGTTGCAAAAATGAATGGAGGACTTCTGGTTTGGTGGTGGCAGAGCAGAGTCAGGTAGGACAGGCCACATGGGCAAGGGGCTGAAAATGCAGATACTTGTCTCTCATGGAACTCTACCAGAGCTCTAGATCTATCATAAGGGTCAAGGTGTCACTATCCCACAACCACCAGTGGAAAAATCACAGTATAAAGGAAAACATTGTGATTCAGAAATCAGTCAAGACACTGGACTTCCTCTGTGGCCATCCCACCTGGACAGAAGTCAGAGAGCAAGGCTACAGCCATACCAGCACAGGGAACCTGAGCTAAAAGCTGCACAGTGACATTTGCAAAAGGAAGTGTGGAGGGATTCTACACATTTTTTTCCCTCCTTTCCCCTGTCGTGTCTTCTTTGCCCAGCCTGGATGCCTTTAGGCAAATGGGTGTGCACAATCGAAAAAATCCCGCACTGAGACCACAGCTTTCCCACGCACAGAGAGAAAGAGCCCCATTAGTTCAAGGGAAAATTCTTTGTCTGTTGCTTTTGAATTCTGCCTGTGGGTCC
>NW_006408985.1:815996-817106 GCF_000296735.1 Chrysochloris asiatica
ATGATGGTGCAATCAAAACATTCCAGGAAAAACAGAAGCTAAGAGATCTTGTTAAAGTCAACCCAGCACTTAAAAACATCCTAAAGGGAGTTCTTTGGACTTAAAACCAACAAGAACTGACAACAACCAGAGATTGACAGGTGTTGCAACAACACATAAAACTCAGATGATGTATAGCAGAATCTGGTAGAGAGCAAAATTAGAACAATGAACTCAAAGGAGCTGGGAGGTCAACCGAAGATCAAAATAATAACAATGCCAAAGAAAGGAAAAATGTAGCAACAGAGATCCAGGTGGTGAGGAGGTCAGGTAGATTACAGGATACAAAATATTTTCTTAAAGGAGGGAAAAGTTAATAGACTATAAAGTAAACCAACAGAAAGTTAAAAATTCACAACATCCCATGAAAATGAACTTGCTAACAGAACAAGCAAACACGAAAACTAAGAAGAAACCAACAAGAAATAGCTTAAAAACCCACAAATTCAGTCCAAGAAGGCATGCAGAACAAAGGAACTAACAGCACTACCAAAAAAATAACATAATGAAAGAAATTAATCCATACTTATCAATAATTGCATTGAATGTCAATGGATTAAATGCATCAGTGAAGAGACAGAAGTGGCAGAATTGACAAGAAAACAAGACCTTTCAATATGCTGCCTGCAAGAGAGAAACAGTACACACAAAGACAAAAATAGACTTAAAGGATAGGAAAAACTATATACCAAGCTAACTGTGACAATAAACAAGGAGGAGTGGCAATATTAATCTCGGATAAGGTAAACTTTAAGATGAAAACCAGAATAAGAGATAAAGAAGGACACTATCTCATGATCAAAGGGTCATTTGGGCAAGATGACATAACCATAATAAATATCTACGCTCCCAATGAAAGAGTACCAAGATATATGAAGCAAACCTCATGAGAATTGAAGAAAGAAATAGATAAATCTTCAATTATAGTGGGAGGTTTTCATATGCCACTTTCGAAAAGGGTCAGAACAACCAGAAAGAAACTCGACAGTTATTGAGGAACTAAACACCACAATCAAACAACTTGACCTCATAGATGTTTACATAACATTCAACCCAACAACATCACAATAC
>NW_006408985.1:820222-821355 GCF_000296735.1 Chrysochloris asiatica
AGACCCAGGATAAATAAAGAACTGATTAAGAAGAAAAACAAGGTTGGAGACCTCTAACTCCCCAATTTAAAAATTCGCTACATGGCTACAGTAGTAAAAACAGCCTGGTACTGGTACAATGAAAGATACATTGATCAATGGAACAGAATTGAGACTCCAGAAATTAATCCATCCACATACAGCCCACTGATTTTCGACAAAGTGACTATGTATATTGCATGGAGGGGAGATAGTCTCTTTAACAAATGTTGCTGGCAAAACTGGAAAGTGATATGCAAAAGATTGAAACAAGACCTTTACCTCATGCCCTATACAATAACTAACTCAGCATGGATTAAAGACTTAAATGTGAATCCCAAAATTACTAAGGTCATCAATGAAAAATTAGGGACAAATGTGAGGGCTCTAATTCAGGGCATATTCAGACTACCAAACATTTTGAAAATTAAACAAACAAAAGTAGACAAAATAGATAATTGGGACATACTAAAAATCATAAACTTATCAAAAGGCTTCACCAAAATAGGAAAAAGGGAGCCCACAAACTAGGAAAAAAAAATCTTTTGCAACAACACATCAGATAAGGGACTCATTTATAAAATATATAGGAAACTACAACACCTCTACATTAAAAAGACAACCCAAATAAAAAATGGGCACGGGACATGAGCAGACACTTCACCAAGGAGGAGATCCGGGCAGCCAACAAACATATGAAGAAATGTTCATGATCACTAGTCATCAGAGGGATGCAAATCAAAACAACAATGAGATATTAACGCACACCAGTAATAACAGCAAAGATAAAAAATGTAGAGGACAATAAATGCTGGTGAGGATGCAGAGAGACTAGGATTCTCCTACATTGTTGGTGGGATTGCAAAATTGTCCGACCTCTCGGGAAAGCAAAATGGCACTTTCTCAGAATGTTGGAAATATAAATACCTTATGATCCAGCAATTCCTCTACTTTGTATTTACCCATAAAAAAACACGAGCCATAGCAAGAATATATATATGTACACCAATGTTCATAGCAGCACTATTTACAATCTCAAAAAGATGGAGAAAGCCTGAATGCCTATCAGTTGAAGAATGGATACACAAACTGTGGTACATACACACAATGGAATA
>NW_006408985.1:822153-824192 GCF_000296735.1 Chrysochloris asiatica
TGCGATATAGGGATTTAGTCATGGTTTGAAAGGGTAAAAGAGGGAATAATGTTAAGATGCTTGGCTGTCATTTGAATTTTGGTTTCCCTTTCCTATCATTGTTAAATAGACACTTGGTGGGGGGAATAGCCAGAAACATCACAATAGATAGTTGTAAGCTCATCTTCAGTCTATAACTGATTGGAATACCTTAAAGCAAGCTAAAAATTAATTGCCCAGTGAAAGAGACCTCCTGTGGAGCTTTTGCACTGCATAAGACCATAGGTGGAAACCAGAATCTCATCCAGAATTTTCTGAGGTGGGAAATTTCCACTGAAATGGACACGTAGACCAGCCTGGAGTGGCTAGAAGAACAGAAAATATTTCGTAAAGAAAGACCATCAGGAAAAATCAGAAATAATAATGGCAGTATGATTGATTGCTACAAGAACAAGTAAGATGTTCGCCGGGAGCCATCAAGACAAATGGTCGGGATCCCTCAGAGCAAACTCCCTTCCAAGACTAAGACTCAAGGGGAATACATGAGCAGGCATGTGGTCTGGCTGGTGACCATGTTGGTCACTGATAAGGGGAAGAGGGGGAAAAAACAGCAATGAAATTGGGATCTAAGTCTGACCACATTCAATAGATTCCTGTGAATCTGGGAGGAGACCTGGATGGCCAGCAGTTACAGCAAGACCTGAAGACTCCTGGGCCCAGAGGCAGTGACATGGCCACAAAGAACTAGAGCAGAGAATGAAGCATCCAGCTGATATGAAATGAGGGGAGATGCACAAGAACACCCATACTTGCAGATAATGCCCACTTGACCTGGCTTTGATAGTTGGATGATCAGAACTTGACTAGAAGAAGAAAGAAGAGGGAAGAGAAAAAAAGAGTAACCCACTACAATTTGATGAAATTTACATATACGTTTGGTTGAAGTAGCTCAAAAAAGGGAACAAATCTTTACAGCAAGGATCACTCCCAAAACCTCAGTACACAGGGTTGACAGGGATGGGCTACTTAGACATTGGTTATCCAAAATGGGGGAGGGACTATAAAAGCAAGAAGTGACTGGCTTACAAGCTTTCAAGAGGGAGCCTAGTTCCAGATGGGGCAGGGGTAGGTAGAACCGCCACTGAATGATTTTCAATCTGTTAGGACTGGGCTGGCGAAAGGAAATAGGGATAAGACTCTTGTGGTACAATAGTGAATAATTGCTATCAGGACTGACTGTGAGGGTCAGAAATGTAGAGGAGGATGTTTTTTGACAAAAGAAGTGGAGTGATTGATTTTGCAGCCCAGGAGCGGAGGTCCCTGGGACTGTCAAGTGAGAAGAGCAGAAAATGTGACCCTACCCAGAGGCAGTGATGCCATGCATGGAGACAGAGATTATGACATGGACAGATGGAGTGGCTGGAGACAAGGGACTCAGGGAGGGTAGAGGAGCTGTGTGCTGACAGCCGGGGGGTGTATCCTTTGGTTATTTTATGATACATGGAGGGGATTGTGATGATTGCAATGAAACAAAATACGATAGGATGAATGTAAAACTGATATTATCCCATGTAAATATATATAATTCACAATTTAAAAAAGTGAATAGAAAACATTTGAAGTTAAAAGAGCTGAATATAAATTTTCAAAGCATAGCTCAAGGAAAATTAAAAAAAAGTCAAAAATTATAATGAAAAATGCAAAGATATGTAGTTAGAAAACCTGAAAAGAAGAACCTGCTTTTCAAGTATTAAGCTGGAAGAACTGTAGAAAAAATTTCAAGCCCCAATTTTCAATATTGAAGGACTTTGTGGGGAAAATATTGTTTTGCAGAAAGTATCAAAAGAATATTGTTTTGCAGAAAGTATCAAAAGAATATGGAAAGTATACACAGAGTCACTGTACCAAAAAGAATGGTCATTCTTCAAATATTAAAGAGATAGCAAATGATCAAGAGTCAATGGTAACAAAGGAAGAAGCTCAAGGTGTATTGAAGGCATTGGCAAAGGACAAGCCTTTGGCAATTGATGAAATATAATTTGAAATCTTAAAAAAAAAAA
>NW_006408985.1:825507-827511 GCF_000296735.1 Chrysochloris asiatica
ATTTTTGTTGGAAGAAGTACAGCCTTTTTAGAAACCAGAATGGCAAATCTTAGTGTCGCATACTTCAGCCATATCAACAGGAAGGAATAGTAACAAGAGAAGGACATCATGCTTCATAAGCAAAAGGGTCAACAAAAAAAGAGGAAACCCAAAAAGATGAATTTGCACATTGACATCAGCATTGTGCTCAAGCGTAATAGCAATTGTGAGGATGGCACAACATCAGGCAGTGTTTTATTCTGTTGTACATGGGGTCACTATGAATTGGAACCTACTGAATGTTCCCTAATACCACCAATAACAAGACCTGACCACTTTTTTGTTTATGATTTGTAAGCCATATACCCAAATATGAGTCCTGGAGTGGCTCTGTGGGCTAATGTACTGGACTGCAAATAAGGTCAGCACTTCAAGCTCACCAGCCACTCCCTGGAAAACCTATACAGAGTTGGTAGGGGTTGGAATGGACTCAATGGCATTTAACTAAAACAACAATATATCCAAATAATTGTATTATCATTAAACCTACTAATTTCCATCCACTTGAAATGTGAAGATTTGAGCAGGGTTAGTACACAAAGAAAGTACTTTATCATTTTATTTTAATGATGCAATCTTAATAAAATATAACTTTCATTTTCATAAGACAAAAATGTAATCTATAAGCTCAGAATAAATTAACACATTATTATTTATGTTTATCAAAAAAGTATTGTTTATCAAAAGTTACAAAAATATTAGTAATTCATTTTTTCTAGTAGTTAATTATATGTTTCTTAAGAGTTTGGTTACATACAGAATGAACAAATTATATTTCACAGAGAGGTAAACTGTGCATATTTGACATATTAAAGAATTGGGGTAAGTCCAATTTTAGTGGGCCTTAAAGACCTAATTATATTAATTACTGTTATTGCTGCTGCTAATTGCCTTCCAGAAAAGTATAACTCATGATGATGACCCATGTATGCCTATTGTTGTTCTATTAAGTTTATAAAGTTGTAATCATTGAGAAGCAAATCACCGGGTTTGTGTTCCTCGTTTCCTCTATGTGAATTCAAACTATCCATTCTTTGGCTAGTAATGGAACCCTGAATTTTTGCAACACCCAACTGCAATAATAGTACTAACATTTTAATTGTTGTTGTTGTTAAGTGCCAGTAGGGTTTCTAAGGAGTAGATGGTGAGCTTGAACTGTTGATCTTGTGATTCAGACCGAACTTGCAGTCTAGAGCATTAACCTGCAACACCACACTAAGACTCTAATACTGTAATTGGCATAAAATAGTGTTTCAGCAAATTTATATCTGGGTGTGTTTATTTTCATTCTACTTAAAAGCTATTATGCTGAGAAAGAAAAACATAGTTTGCATCTTTTTGGGAAAAGACTAGTTAATAATTAATAATTTCTGAAGTTACACACACATAAAAACATAATTATAAATAATAAAATTTGCAATGTGAGTTACAAAATAAGTTTGCCTTATTAACAATTGAAATAATTCATAATATTGTTCTTTCTAACACTTAGTTTATAAACACTTGAAAAAGAGCAGTCACAGCAAAATCTTCAAAACAAAATCCCTATTGTTGCATTAAAAAAACTTCCTACTTTATAGTTAGTGTATTTATTTTCTAATTTCCAGCAACTATAAACTTTTGTTGTACTGTGCTGGCTTGCATGCTGCAGTGATACGTAGTAAAGTGTAGGATCTAAAAGAAATAAAAAGATCCTTAATGAGACGGATTAGCGCAGTGGTAGCACCAATGGTAACAATTGTGAAGGTGGCACAGGACCAGACAGTGTTTATTTCTGTTGTGCATATCGTCACTATGAGTTGGAACCAAATCAACGGCCCACCACCATCACCAGCACCACCACCACATCTTCCTACAGGTGTACTCAATTTGAATCCAGCATTTGTTCTATCTATTGAGGGGCATGTGTATAGTCTCCTTTGCTTAAAAAAGGTATTTGCAATGGATAAGTAATTGGTCTTGAAA
>NW_006408985.1:828081-829549 GCF_000296735.1 Chrysochloris asiatica
TTCATGTGTTCCATTTTATTTTTGACAGCTTCTAAGTCTTGGTGTGGCACTGTGGGTTAATGTGCTGAACTGCAAAGTCAGCTTGAGCCACAAGGTTGGTGGTTCAAGCTCACCAGCTGCTCCTTGGAAACCTTAGTTAGTGTCACTATGAGTCAGAACTGACTCAACGACACTTAATAACAACAACAATGTTCTTAGATTCCTATTTCATACAACTTATGTTCTGATTATGACTGAATGTTTGAGGCTGTTTCTCCACATTTTGATCTGTGCACTATCAGCAAAGCAAGCCCTTGAAAGCTTTACACCATTCGTGTCATCATGGTCAAATCTACTTTGAGGAGGCAGTTTTTCCCTATTCGTATTGTGAGTGCCTTCCTACCTGAGGGGCTCATTTTATGCCACTATATCTGACAAAATTCTGGTACTATTCACAAGGTTTTAATTGCTTGGGATATCTGACAATGTTTCACAGCTCTTCATACGGTTTTCAGTAGCTAAATATTCAGGAGTAGTCTGCTTCTATTCTTGCTTATCTGTCTAGGTCTGAAAGCTCCATTGAAATCTGTCCACCATGGGTCATTCTGCTGATATTTAAAATATTGGTGACATGGCTTCCAGTATCATAGAAACACACAAGCCATCACAGTATGACAAAGTAACAGAACATCAAGAGATAAACTATGACCTGAAACATATCCTACCTGAATTTAGAGACCCTCACAAGAGCAGATTTGTTTCATTAGACATTGCTGAGCAAAGAGTAGAAGAGCTGTGGGATCACATCAAGAACATCTTAAGCATAACAATAAAAGCAAAAGATCATTGAAAATGAAAGAAAGAAAATACTAAAATGGATGTCTAAAGAGATGCTAAACTTGTTCTCCAGTATAGAGATTCAAAAGTGACTGGAAGACATAAGAAAGTAAAAGGAGCTTAATGGAAAATTCCAAAGTACAGTTTGGAAGGAAAAAGTCAAGTGTTTTAATGCAATGTGCAAAGAACTGGAATTAGAGTAAGAAAAAAATGAAGAACATGGTCATTATTTCCCAAGATGTCAGGTCTTAAAAACAAAAACAAACAAATAATTCATGCCCCAATGAGATGGATTGGCAAAGTGGCAAGTAATGAGCTCCAGCTTAACAACATTTCTGAGGATGGTGCAGGAATGACTCATTTTATTCTTTTGTGCATAGGGTTACTATGAGTCAGAACCGATTTGAGTACACCTAAGAATGACAATATAGAATTTGAGTTCTTTATGTTTCATGGAGCACTCAAATTAGTACATGGTTTGTAGTATGTGATCCATAAATACGTAAATGCTATAACTAAAATGTTGATGATAAAGAAGTATTGCCTAATCCTACCCAAAGCATAGTATAGTCTATATTATTTTCTACTTATAGTATATTTTGGAGGAGACACATGAACTGAACTTTAGTAATGTTGTTGTTGTTGTTAAGTG
>NW_006408985.1:831434-833162 GCF_000296735.1 Chrysochloris asiatica
TACAGACAGAATGCTTCTTACTGTCAGGATGGTGAGACTTTGTCTCTCATAATTCCGACATATTATCAGGAGGGGCAATACTTTGGAGAAAGACATCATGCTAAATAAAGTGGAGGGTCAGTCATAAAGAGAGAGACCCTAATTAATTGGATTGGCATATTAGCAGCAGCAATTGGTTCAAGTTTAACAACAATAGTGAGGATGGCCCAGGGCCAGGAAGTGTTTCACTCTACTATGCATAAGGTTTCTATAAGTCTGAACTGACTCAATAATACTAACAACAACAACATGTAGTGAGGAGATAAATATATGTGAATCATGAATACTACGTGTTCTGGATATTTAGATCTTGGAATTATGAGTATAAAGATAATTATGGAATTCATGGATACAGATATTCCACATGATTAGAAATTGGAGTGAAAAAAGTGTGAGGGAGAAACTTTGAGAATAATTACAAACTAAATTTACAAACAGAGAAAAAGAAAGTAGCCAGTGAAGTAGTTGGTTAAGTAGAGAAATAATATCATGTAAACTAAAGAGAGAAAACAACCTAAGCTTAGTGTCCAACATTATGAGTAAAATAGAGGGGTCAAGGAAAAGTTTCAGGGTAATTATGTAAGCAGTAAATTGTTGTTAAATGTAGCCAGAGGTCAGAGAATTTTTACTGATGTGGAATGTTCTGTAAAAGGAAAAGTCAGGAGGTAATTTTAGATGAAGAAGCCAACAGAGCTAGTATTGAAAACATGTTATTTAGCTGTATATTTTAGAGCAAAATAATTAATGAAGAAATGGCTCTTTTGGATAGAGATGCCTTTTGTTGGTTAGTTTATTTAATTTTAAATTTTATTAGGCCAAAAATACTTAAGCATTGATGAGGAAAAGGCTGTGGGATTGAACAATTGAAATGTATTTGAGAATAGAGCTAGTAGAGGAAGCTGAACGTTACGGAACAACACAAAATATACGTAGAGCAAATGGCACTTCTATCACGGTGAAATGACTCTGAATACAAAAGATCTAGGAGTGTCTATGAAATGGCTGTGAATAAGAAATTCAGTCTTTCCAAGATTCTTAAAACTGCATAAAAATTTGTTTTCATTTATTTGTTTTTAGCCAAGCTCATCAGTATCCTTTAGCTTCTTAAAACCTGTTACCCTAGTCAAAACATTAAAAGCAGGAAGTATTTTGTCTATCAATTTTCTAGCAATTTTTATCCAAAATTCAACTTGAAAAATAAAAACAGCAATATTTCAAACATCTCTTATTATTAATGGATTATTTACTTAGACACACTTTCTGTGCTGTTTATAACTAACTCAGCTCCCTTCCAGTTCTATGTAGGTAAGAATCCAGTTTGTTTCAGAGTCAAATGGAACTAAATCAGTGAAGATCTTTTATTTGATTATTTTTTATTGTTCAATTTCTATTGAATTTCTGAAACTTAATTTAGCTAAACCAACATTTACAAGGGAAAAATTACCTTATATTTTAATAAAAATACTATTCTATATTAGGTAATGTGTCACTTGTATAATATAGGCTCTGAGGGTTTCTTGAGAAAAATGATTAAAATATTATTATATCACTGTATTGTTTTGATTATTACACATTTGGTAAACTATACCATAATTCACAGTGTTTTCCTTTAAAACACTAGGAAAACTATGGCTTGGATATTTTTACAGTGCATTATAACATTGTTATGTTGTTGTTGTTGTTAAGTGC
>NW_006408985.1:833787-834850 GCF_000296735.1 Chrysochloris asiatica
TGATGGCTTCATGTAGATACGGTGCTGGAAGTTTTGCCAACAGTATTTCAAAAAACCGACAAGGTCACCAATGGTGGACATATGGATTGACAAAGTGGCAGCAGTAATGGCCTCAAATGTAACAATGATTGTGAGGCTAGTGCAGGACTGGACAATGTTTCACTCTCTTGTACACAGGTTTCTATTTGCTGGAATGAATTAGAATGCACCTAACAACAATATATTAATACTTAACTGGTTTAACTTGTAACAGACTCTGTATTTCCTATAAGCACACAACAAAGTGAGATCACAACAATAAATCAGTGGTGTGTTTTTATGGTTTAACTGAAAATTTAAATGATGTCACTTGTAAATTTACTGATTAATGTGTTTTAAAGTTTTACTCGATGAAAGAAGGTAAAATCAAGTTGAGTAAAATCAAAATCACTGAGAGATGGTTGCTCACCTTGTATACTGACATTGTTGTTGTTAGGTGCCATCGAGTAGGTACCGACTCACAGTGACATTACGCACAGCAGAACGCAACACTGTCCGATCCTGGGCCAACCTCACTTTTGTTGCCACTCTTGAGTCCATCGATGCTGCCACTTTGCCAATACATCTCATTGGGTGTCTTCCTCTTTTTCTCTGGCCCTTCACCTTGTTGTTGTTGTTATGTGCTGTCAAGTCGGTGCCGACCCATAGCGACCCTGTACAGGATTTTGGAGGCTGTAAATCTTTACCGGAGCATAAAGCCTCATCTTTCTCCCGCGGAACAGCTGGTAGTTTCGATCTGCAAACCTTGCGGTTCACAGCCCATTTTGTAACCACTATGTTACCAGACTTCCACCTTACCAAACATTATGTCCTTCTCCAGCAATTGGTCCCCAAAGTATGAGAGATGAAGTTTGGCCATCCTGGCCTCCAAGGAGCACTCTGACTGCACTTCTTCCAACACGGATATGTTGGTTCTTTTGGCAGTCCATGGCACTTTCAGTATTCTCCTCCAATACCATAACTCAAAGGTACCAATTCTTCTATGGTCTTCTTATTTACTGTCCCACTTTCACATGCATATGAG
>NW_006408985.1:835180-838548 GCF_000296735.1 Chrysochloris asiatica
TTTGAAACTATCAGCTGTTCCGCAGGAGAAAGATGAGGCTTTCTGCTCCCATAAAGATTTACAGCCTCAGAAACCCTGTGCTGGGTCACTATTGGTCGGAACCAACTCCAGGGCACATAACAACAATAACTATTAGATATTAGGGACTCTTGGTGTGGCACTGTGGGATCAGTACTGGACTGCAAAACATAAGGTCAGCAGTTCAAACCCACCAGCTGTTCCTTGGAAACCTACGAGGTCGCTATGAGTCAGAACTTACCCAATGATACTTTACAACAACAATAATTAGATATTAGAGCTATGAGGACAAGTGAAAATGTATTACTATTTGTATTAGAATTTATACGTTCATAGGTTTATTCCACACAAAAATGTGTTTAAATATCTCAATGAGATTACTCCTATGTGGTGCTGTGGGGTTAATGCACTGGACTGCAAAGTTGATTTGAACTGCAAGGTCAGTGGTTCAAGCTCATTATCCACTCCTGGAAAACCCTACACACAGTTGCTATGGATCAGAACGGACTCGACTGTGGTTAACAGCAACAAGATGACTGTAGATAAGTTCTCTCACACCATTTTCTTCCTCTAGTTAGGTTGCTATCTACAAAAAAAAAGAAAAAAGAGTTGCTTCTGAGGGAATCTGCTGGAACAGTTAAATTTAAGGCAGAAAAGTCAGAATGTCACCTGCTTTTAGAATTCCAAAATGATAATATTAAAAAAAAAATTTTCAAAGGACACAAAGCAGTCATGGGGGTTTATTATGAAGAATCTTTAATAAAATTGAAAGCAAAAAATAAAATAAATTAGAATTGAAAATTGCATTCATAGGGAAAATTTCAAGAAAGTTACACTGATGATTCACCCCACCCCCCATCAGCACAATGCACTTCTCATTTCTCAAAGATAGAAAAGGCTATCCTATGAGTATTTAATTAGGTAATCTTGCCCCAATCACCCTACAACCCTGATAATCATACCTTCAGACTTCCTTTTGTTCCCCAAAGTCAAAGAAATTTTAAAAGGACCATGATTTAAATCCATTGATATGCTAAAACTGCTAGTTTGACATGGTATAAATCAAAGATGGTGATTCTTTGCAGAAACATTAGAGAGATGAAAACACAGTATTCAGAAGTATATAGATCTAGATGGAAGTTATTTCAAGCAATAGTA
This sequence comes from Chrysochloris asiatica, assembly GCF_000296735.1. Classification (NCBI taxonomy): domain Eukaryota; kingdom Metazoa; phylum Chordata; class Mammalia; order Afrosoricida; family Chrysochloridae; genus Chrysochloris; species Chrysochloris asiatica. The sequence goes on from NW_006408985.1 coordinate 836,357, forward strand.
GTTTCACATTTTGATATTTTTATTTAATAAAAGATTCTGTGATTTTGGCAGCATTATTTCTTGACCTACCCTTATATATAAGGAAAACCATCCTAATAATCACATCCATTACCCACCAATTTCTGAGATGTAATATCTATTAAAATGATGTTTGCCACTTGAATGAAATGGAGAATTAGAAGGAAATGTCGTTCTTATTATCTACAACATAATTTTTTATCTGAATGATTATATTTTATTGTTCATTTTGACATATTGTATGTACTGTACCTCTACAAATATATTGCAGTCTTTGAGGCCAGTTATATCTTTATATTCCTACTTCTTTGCATTATGTCTTGAACATACTATGATCAAAATAAATACTTTTTGACAAATAGTTAAATTATTTATTGGAAGAACATACTGTATTTCAGAACTTGTTTTCTTTTAACAATACCAGTTTTTCTTTTTTTCATTATTTGAAAAATGGGTCCGAAAAGAAACACAAAATGGAATGCTTATACATATAATTATCTAGTAAAATATTAAGAATATACTAAAGGAATCCTGGTGTGACACTGTGGTATAATACACTGAACTGCAAGGTCATTTTGTACCTTAAGGTCAATGGTTCAGCTTCACCATCCACTCACTGTAAACTCTATACTGGGTTGCTACGAGTTGGAATTGACTTGAAGGAACTTAAGTTAATTTTAATTATTTAATTTAATTATTTATTTAGTTTAAATAATTAAAAATAAAATTATTTTTAATTATTTAAATTCTATTAGATTCTTGTGCTTTTATAATCAAAGATAAAACATTGAAATGAATACGGTTATCCTCCCCAAAACTCCTTATGGTTGACTCTACATCACTGATGTTACATTAAAAACTGTATAAATTTTCTCAAAGGACACAAATCAGTCATGGGGGTTTATTAAGAAGAAGCTTTAATAAAATTGAAAGCAAAAAGTAAAATAATTTTATTTTTTTCCTAAAAGATGCATTAACTTTGTAAACAATAACCTAGTTTAATAGTAAAAAGAAAAGAAATGTTGATAGAGATTTTCGTAAAGGCAAGTAAATTACATTCATTAAAATCTATATTTAGATCAGTGATTTTGTTTTGATGTAGCATTATCCTGTTCACTCCTTTTTTCCTCAAATGAGGTTGCAGATTATTTTAGCTTTACTGGTAATTTGTGTCTTTTTCTTATCGCTATGACTTTTAAAATTATATATTTCTAATAAGGAGGTGGGGCAAGGAGGTTCCAATCTAAACTAGAACTGCATTGGTGATTTGATACAATTTTTTCCAAATATAGCTAATTATTTATAAGCATAGTTCTGTTTTCCTCTAATAAAAGGTACATTTTCTGCATTGCTGTAAAGTACAAAAGGATATTAACATTATAAATTTATGACTGTTGCATATATTCATGCTCTACTTCTATAGTATATTATAACCCATAAATGTATTTGTTGTTTGTAGTGTCTGTGAGTTGGTTCCAACTCATAATTATCCTGTATAGGTTTTCAGAGGAGCTGCTGGTGAGTTTGACCACTTACCTTGTTGGTCCAGTGCTTATCCACACCTATACTCCTCAAATGAAGTTAGAGTTATTGAAAACACTAAATGAATAGTAAGCAGTTTATAAATTATTAACTTTTACATGCTCCATCAAGCAGATATTATTTTAATTTTAAAATAAAATAAACTTGGAAAGAGGAGACAACCTGATGGGTTAGTCAAACACAAAACGGCATCCTTCTAAAGCTAAGACTCATGAAACCAAGTGAAATAGACACAGATAATGTTCCTTAAAACTGAACACCAAATAAAAGAATAAAGAATCAGATCCAATAAACATTTTAAGAATATAATGAATGAAACGTACAAGATTAGGGATACAGGATAGAGATACCCTACTCTACAGGTTGGCCATCTGAGACAAAGCAGTAAAAATGCTAAGTAATGTAGAAATGTAAATTCCTTTTAGGAAATACACACACAGTATAGACAAATACTGAGTGAAGCAAGGTAAGCAGTGTTGTTGTTAGGTGCCATAGAGTTGTTACCTACTCATAGCAACCTTATGCATAGCAGAATGAAATAATGCCCGATCCTGGGCCAACCTCACTATTGTTGCCGTGCTTGAGCCCATTGATATTGCCACTTTGCCTCTTTTTCTTCAACACTCCATCTT
>NW_006408985.1:839038-841640 GCF_000296735.1 Chrysochloris asiatica
AGCTGTACTTCTTCCAACACAAATTGGTTTGTTCTTTTGACAGTCCATGGTGCTTTAATATTCTCCTCCATCAACATTGTTCAAATGCATCAATTCTTTAAAAAAAAATTATAAAAAAACTTTAATGAAAAGCTTGTTTAAATTTAGTGATAGTTTACATGATAGGTTTTGCACTTAACCAATCATATTTTGTTTCATTGCAATAATTCCAATACCCTCTATGTGCCATTAGTTAGCAGTATTTGACTGTATTCCCTCTGTTGTTATTATTATTATTATTGTTACTATTTTAATGTACACAAAAACATGTAGGAATATTCTATCGTTTAAACGAAGGACACTTTCTGCAAGCCAGCCTCCTCACGACCAGCACACAGCCTTTCTCTTTCCATGAGTCTAGAGTCCTCAGCTGCTTTACCTCTAAATGCCATCACCTCTGCCTCCACCACTGTTGTCACTTCTTTTCAGGTTAAAGTCCCTTGTTCCGCTCATGATCCTCTTCACTTTCAGTAAGCAAAGTTGTATCATCTGCATGTTGTGGTCATTAATAAGTCTTCCCACAATTCTGATGCCACATTTTTCTTCATATAGTTCAGTTTATTGGAATATTTGATTAGCATAAAGATAGAATAACTATGGTGAAAGAATACAACCTGGAGCAAAATTTTCCTAATTTTACACCATTTGGTGTTCCCTTATTCTGTTAGAACAATTGCTTTTTGGTCTATGTACAGGTTCCTCATGACCACAATTAAGTATTCTGGAATACAGGTACTTCACAATGTTGTCGATAGCTTGTCATGATCCCCACAATTGAAAACCGTTGCATAGTCAATAAAGGACAAATAAACATATGGTGTTCTCTGCTTAAAGACAAGATCCATTTTATATACCTCATTCCACATCCTCTTTGGATCCAGCTTGAACCTCTGGAGGGTCTCTGTCAACATGTGGTTGCAGACATATTTGCATTATCTCTAGCAAGATTTTTCTTGTATGTTGTATCAATGATATTATCTAATGATTTTTGCAATCCATTGGATCGCCTGTATTTGGAATGGGTACAAATACAGATCTCTTCCAGTCAATGGGTCATTAGTTGTCTTCCAAATTTCTTTTTCTTTCTTTTTTTTAAACTGTTTTATTATGAATTATGTGATAGTTTACATAGGAGAACATTATCTTTACATTCATCCTATCTTATTGCCATTGTTTCAATTCCCTCCATGCATCATCAACTAACCACAGAGTACACACCCCGCAAGCCTGACCCCTGGTTGTCAGCACACAGCCCCTCACCCCTCTCTGGGTCTAAAGTACCCAACTGCTCCATCTCTCCACGTCATCGTCTCTGCCTCCATGTCTGCCATCACTGTTTCTCTGGATAGGGTCCCGTACTCTGCTCTTGTCCCTTTATGTTCCCAGGGGACTCTGCTCATGGCCTGCAAAGTCATCTACTTACTTCCTTTTGCTACAAAATGTCTACCTCTACATTTCCAACCCTCACAGTCAGTCCTGATAACAGTTATTCACTATTGTATCACAAGATACCTATATGCATCTCCCTTCATCAGCCCTGCCCAGACAGATTAGATACCACTCAGTGGAGATTTAACCTTCCTCTACGCCTTCTGGATCTAGGCTCCCACTTGAAAGCTTGTAAGCCAGTCACTTCTTGCCATGGTAGCCTCCCACCCCCATTTTGGTTACCCAATGTCCCAGTTGCCCATCCCTGTCTACCCTGTGTATTGAGGGGGTGGGAATGATCCTCGCTGTAAAGATTTCTTCCCTCTTTGGAGCTACTGCATCCATAGGTGTGGATCAAGTTCATCAAATTATATCAGATTACTGTGTTTTATTGCTTCTCATCTAGTTAAGCTCTGATCATCTAGTCATTGAAGCCAGGTCAGGTGGGTGTTATCTGCAAGCGTGTGTCTTCTTGTGCATATGCCCTCTCTTCTTATCAGCTGGATGCTTCACTCTCCACTCTAGACCTCTGTGGCTATGTCACTGACTCTGGACCCAAGAGTCCCCAGTTCTTGCCACACTGCTGGCCAACCAGGTCTCCACCTGGGTTAACAGGAATCTATTGAACATGGTTGGACTTGCTCGCAGCTTCATTGCTGTTTTTCCCTCATTCCCCCTTTTGGTAACCAACTTGGTCGCTCCTCAGAGCATGTGTCTGCTCCTATATTCATATTGAGTTTTAGTCTTGGAAGGGGGTTTGCCCAGAGGAGACCCAACTGCTTGCCTTGATGTCTCCTGGGCAAGCTACTTGTTTCTTCTTGTAGTAGTTTATTAGGACTGACATTATTGTTTTATATTTTATCTCTCGGTCTTTCTTTCAAGGAGTATCTTTTGTTCTTCTAGCCACTCCAAGCTGGTCTGCCTGTCCTTTCAAGTGGATATTTCCCGCCTCAGAAGATTCTGCATGTGGGTCATGATTCCACTATAGTCTTATGTAATGCAGAGGATCAGCAGGAAGCCTCCTTGACTGGGCACATTGTAGCCCCATTTTAGATATTCCAATCAGTTATAGGTAGAAGACAGACGTATAAGCATTCTATGGTGATATTTTTGGTTATTCCTTCCTCTCCCCCTC
>NW_006408985.1:845167-851584 GCF_000296735.1 Chrysochloris asiatica
GTAGCTGAGTTATGGCATCAATTGCTGTCTCTTCTTGGGTATTATAGGTAGAGAATGAATCCCCCAAAGGTGAAAAAAACTAAACAAAAACTAGATTGGATACTGTACTCTATAACTGTAGAAAAGGGAAAGGAGGGAGAATAGGGGAAAAAAAAATGTAGCCTAACTATTATGATTTTAATATTCTCTTTCAGCTTCTTGCCTTCAGGGGCTGCCTGAAAATTTTCAAGATGCCACTGTTGGTTGTTATGCTGTTTTTCGGGATTTAATTCTCAGGCTGTTTTATTTTTAAACTCTCTCTCCCTCTCCATACCCCTTGTTCTGTTGTTTTCCCTGTTAGTAAACATTTCAGTGCTGGCTGTGGCCATTTTGAGATGCTTGTAGCTTTAAATGCTGAGAGTATCTGTGTGCATGCATGGCAGAAGAACCCACCAGTGGTGGAGCTGGGGGGTGTCCACTTGCTCAGGCACCCCCTCTAATCAAACAGTGGGGGTCCAATGAACAGATACAAAAAAATAAATAAATAAATAAAAAATAAAAAATCAGAACAAAGCAAAACCACCAATGTATATTTTCCACCTTTGCTCTGAGGTTCCTTTGGCATTATTCCCTGGCTGATCTGCTTGCTCCCCCATTTGGTCTTGCTGTTTGTTTCTTGCCAAGTTGTTGGTTCCAGGCTGCTGAACCTACCAGATTCTAAAGTTTGAGATTTCCTACTTCCACTACAAGTTCCAGTAGCTATAAAACTTCAAACTTTTAAAATATTTCTAGATACGTGGTTCAGACTTTTGGAGCTCTGCCCTTAACCCGCTTCACTTGGTATGTGTGTTATTGCTTACAGAAAACTTAACTCCACCTCTATCCTATTCACCATCAAGTCCCATCTCTCTGTCTTCTTGGCATAGATGAGTAAGTGCCTTCAGTGCCACATCAGTTTGTTGAAAGTTTTCAATTTGTGTTCCATCAATTCCTGGTGCCTAGTTCTTTGCTAATGCTTTCAGTACACCTTGGATTCTTCCTTCCATATCATTGATCATATACTGCCTTTGAAATGGATAAAAATAGGCCATTTCTTTTGGGTAAAGGGACACTGTGTATTCCTTCTATTTTCGTTTGATGCTTTCTGTATCATTCAGTATTTTGCCCATATTATTATTGTTAAGTGTCATTGAGGTTTTTAAGTGCTGTTTCCAAGGATGGTCAGGTGAGCTTGAACTGCCTGCCTTGTGTCTCATCCAGCCTGGAAATCCATTGCATTAACTCACAGTGTAACACCACAAAGGACTCTGGTCCTTTTTTTTTTTTTTTCCCCCATAAAACCATTCAGTATAACAAGTCCAGGCTTGGATTTTTTCTTCAGTTCCCTTAGCTTAAGAAATAGTGAGTGTGTTCTTCCCTTTTGGTTTTCTAATATCATTTCATTAAAATATTTGGCCTTGTCTACTCAAACTGACCTTTTAAACTATCTGTTCAACTGTGTGTTGGAAGGCAAGTTTCAGGGGTTTTTTTTGACATCTATTTGGGTCTCTTTCTTCTTTCTTGTGTTTTTAATTGTTTTTTGGTTTTTTACTATATGATGTTCTTGCTATCATCCAATAATTATTCTTCTTTTCAGTCTTGTGTCTAATGCATAAAATATATTTTTCAGATTATTTCTAAATTAAAGTTTCACCATATGCCTTTGGTTTTGTTTTGGCTAATGATTTGGAGCTTTTTCCCATCTCTTTCTTCAGATGCAGTTATTTTTATTTGTATGCATTACATCTGGAGAGGTCCATGTGTATAGTCATCTTTTATGCTGTTTAAAAAAGGTATTTGCAATTAAGAAGTCACTGGTCTTGCAAAATTTTATTTCTTTGTTTCCTATGTTTTACATTCCAATCACCAGTAATTTTTAATACATCATGATTGCATGCTGGTCAATTTCAAACTGAAGAAATTGATAGGATTCTACAATTTTATCATCACTGGCATTGTTGTTGTTGTTGTCAGGTGCCATCGAGTTGAAACCGACTCATAGTGACCCCATGCACAGCAGAACGAAACAATGTCCGATCCTGGGCCAACCTCACTACCGCTACCACACTTGAGTCCATCAATGATGCCACCTGGCCAATCCATCTCGTTAGGGGTCTTCCTCTTTTTCTCTGACCCTCCATCTTACCCAGCATGACATCCTTCTCCAGCGACTGTTTCCTCCGGAAATATGTCCAAACTATGAGAGAAGAAGCTGAGCTATCCTGGCCTCCAAGGAGCACTCTGGCTGCACTTCTTCCAAAACAGATCTATTGGTTCTTTTGGTAGTCCATGGCACTTTCAGTATTCTCCTCCAACACCACAACTCAAAGGCATCAATTCTCCTACGATCTTCCTTATTACTGACATTAGTGGTTGGTAAATTAATTTAAGTAACAGTTGTACTAACCAATCATCCTTGTTTGTGTATGTATATAATTCTATCACAGAGAGCTTTGTATTTCCAGTGAAATCTTGATATTTTTTTTTTTATGATAAACGTGATGCCATTCCTCTCCAATTTGTCATCCTTGGGATAGTAAACCATGTAATTATTAGATTCAAAATGACCAATATCAGTCCATTTCACCTCACTAATGCATAGCACATCAGTGTTTATGCATTTCATTTCATTTTGACAATTTCCAATTTTCCTAGATTCATGCTACAAAAATCTCATGTTCTGATTATTAATGAATGTTTACAGTTGTTCCTCTTCACATTGAGGAGGCAGCTCTTCTCCAGTTGCATTTTGAGTGTCTTCCAATATAAGGGGCTCTTTTCCTTATGATATATCTGATAATATTCTGTTGATCTTCATCACGATTTAATATCTAATATTCTGTTGCTATCTGTCAGTGGCCTTCTGCTATTTATAAAGTTTTCAGTAACTAAATATTTGGAGGTAGTCCTTGTCTCCTTTTTCCTTGTCTGTCTTTATCTAGAAGCTCATCAGAATCTTCTCCATCCTGAGTGACCCTGCTGGTATTTACAATTAAAGATGGCATAGCTTCTAGAATCACAGCTATCTGGAAGCCACTGCAGTATGACAAACGGACAGATGAAGGTGGTTACAGCATCTGCAGGCCCAGAATCCCTTGTAAGTCTCCATGCATCTTGGCATCAATCTTCTCCTGGGTCTAGGTGTTTCTCAGTGCAGGAAGCTCAGCTTCACAGGACGCACTGTACTTCTCACACTTCTTTCCTGGTAGCAGTTGGTTCTTCTGATCTCTGTTTCCTTCTCTTTAATTTTATCTATTGTAAGATAATAGCTGTCACACGCCACACCTGAGTAAAACTACCAATAGATCAAATCTGGGCTATTATGGGATTAGGTATGTTGACTCCCACTCTTAATCTGCTTAAAATTTAATTTATTGACTTATCACATTAGATTATATCTTGGGAGATCTTTATATATTAGTCAAATTACATTATTACTTATCTGCCAAACCAGAGAATTATTATCCAAACAAGTTGCCAGATATGTTGGAGGGACACAGTTCAACTCATGACATTGCAAAAGTAATTTGTGTCCTTGCCACTTGCAAAACACTAACCCCACCATATCACCCTGAAACTCCTCCAATTTCAAATAAAATTTTTTGCATCTGGTGCAAAATTCCCTTGTGAATGTAGATTCTAAGCTACTTGCTACCAAAGCAAAATGGTGCATTAGAAATAAGGTAATGATTACTCTTATATATGGAAGTAATTTGAGGGAAAGAAGAGATACCAAGCAGCAAGCACATTCAAAACCCAGCAGAACAATTTGCAATAGCTTTCAAAACTTGAAAAAAAAAAAAAAAAAATCTGTTGTTCTCTGAGACCAGCTAGGCAATGACCCTGTCTTCCAGGCTTTTGCTATTAGTCATAATTTCTCAATTCTGGGTTGAGGTCCCTTGACCCTAGGTTTCATATTCCCCTTCCATACCCAAGTGATTAGTAATTATGCTTTATTAGCTATTGGGTATTCCATTGTCCTAGTCCATATGAATGGTTACCATACCACATTTCCTCCATCACTACCAATTATTCTATTTTTATGCTTGGACATGGCAGCCATGCCCCCTCAGCTTTGAACATCATAACATCAACTATCTAAACATCAGCTCCACACTCTGGAACCTCGTTCATGAAAATCTTTGAAACCTAGAAAACTGGGACCCCACCATTTTGAAACCTCAGAAATAATAGCATCAAGTCTTGAGACAAGAGATGTCATACATTTTGAAACTTACCCAACTCTGATTACTATGCCTCTTGTCTTTAAAGCTACTGTCAGCTTCTGTTCACTTGGTTTCTCAAAGAAGTCAGATTGAACTCTGCCAGACATGAGTGTCACAAAGCTTTGTAGCACTAGCCTGAATGCATGTACTCTGTGAGTAAGCTTCACATCTAAACTGTCTAGCTCTCTTGCTCCACGGATTGACACTTATTCCATCTGTCTGTCTTGTGGTTCTGCTGTCCTTATTTTCTGTAGTTGCTTCTCACCATCTCATTTGCCTCAGGTGCTTCAGCTCTCCTCATTTTCTGGAGAGTTCTCATCAGAAATTCCTTTGACATCCATAATTCCACTAACAGTCTCTGCAAAGCAATCTAGGCTTTTACAATTAGTCACCTTAGTACTCTTCCAGACTCTCCTTCTTATCCAATTCCAAAACTGCTTCCAAATTCTAGATATGCATTACAACAACAACTTACTCTTCTGGTTTTAAATTTTCTTTGTCATCTAGTATGTTATAACAGAAAAACAAAAAGTGAATGACAATAAGAAATATAAATTTATTCTCTCAAAGTTTAGAAAGCCAGTAGCCAAAATTCATGGTGCCAACTTTAGAAGAAAACATCCTGTATCTGTTTGCTCACATATAGGAAGAAAATTGTTGTCTAATTTTGGCACCTTAGACATCTTATTGTATCTTGGATTCAAAATTCCTCTGGGTCTAGGATTTCCTCATTACATGGTTCTTATGAGACTGTATTTTTGGCTCTTGTTCTTTGGTGGTAGTAAGTTTCTCTGATCTCTGCTTGCTTCTCTGTCCTTTCACTTTTTTGTAATAAAAAACTTTGTAGGCTACATGACCGGAAAACTCCCTTTATATCGTATCAGGACTATGATGAGATCAAAGATGTTGATCTCACCCTTAAACACCTCACAACTTATTAGTTTATCATGCTAAATCAAACCATGGAAGATCAATACATAGTAGTAATATTGCATCATTATTTAACTGCTAAACCAAGGAATCATGATGCAGACAAGTTGGCACATATAAGTTGTTGTTGCTCCCAAGTGCTATCAAGTTGGTTCTGTTCCATAGTGACCTATATATGGTTTCCAAGGAGCAGCTGGTGAGCTTGCATTGCTGACCTTGTAATTCATACTGACTTTGCAGTCCAGCACATTAACCCTTAGTGCCACACCAGGACCCTAGGACCTTATATGTGTGCCTGTTTCAGGTAACCAAATCAGCACATATATGCAAGGGTTAAAAACTCAAATTATAGACAAAAAACAAAATTTATCTTTCCATCAAAATTCTCTCAAATATGATGACAAAAGTAAGATATTAGCAAATAAGCAAAAAGTATGCAAATTTTAAAAATTAGATCAAGCTTATAAGAAATATTAAATGGATTCCATAAGATAGAGAACAAACCACATCAGACATACCCCGATATTAAAATATAGGACTGCATCACCTAGATACCTATTCAGACAAAGAAATCTGGAAAATAAAATCAACCACAAAATGAAAACAATGAAGAAGATATGGGAATTTGTAAATGTAACTTAAGAACCAAAGGGAAAACAAATAGTGCAGTCATAGAACTTCTATATGGAGAGAGCATCAAGCAATATCAAGATATTGGAGACATTTTAAACTTAGGAAGGTAAAGGTAAATTTCAGAGTAATCACAAAGAAAATAAATAAATGTGTTCACAAAAACACAAAAAGTAAGATCTCAGTAAACACAAAATTAACAATGAAGAAACAGAAAAGAAAACATATAAACTAAAAGAACCCAGCACAAAAAAATTAAGGAAAGCAACAGCAAAACATTAATAAAAAGCAAAATAAAATAACCATTAAAGTCACACTTTTTAACAATCACAGTGACTGAAAATTATATAAAAGGGTTTTCAAGATCAAGCGTAGTGGAATGGATTAAAAAAATAAAATAACCCATCAATATGGTGCCTAAAAGAGACACAACTTAAACAAACAACCATAAATAGATCAAAAACCAAAGGTTGAAAAAAAATATTTATCTAGCACACATTAGCCAATAATTTACCCAGTGAATCTTTCAAAAATGAAAGACGAGGCTTGAATTTTTTCTTCAGTTCACCCAGCTTGAGAAATGCTGACCATGTTCTTCCCTTTTGGTTTTCTA
>NW_006408985.1:853974-854906 GCF_000296735.1 Chrysochloris asiatica
TTAATGTTGAATACTGAAATTTAATCAGGAGCACAAGAATATTGTCAGATATAGTGATGGAAGATGAGTCCCCTCAGATTGAAAGGCACTCAAAATACAATGAGGGAGGAAATGCCTCTTCAAAGTAGAGTTGACCATGATGATATGGAGAGAGTAAAGCTTTCGGGACCTTCATTTGCTGATAAGGCACAACTCAAAATGAAGACAAACAGTGGTAAGCATAATTAATAATCAGAACATGGGATGCACAAAGTATAAATATACAAAAATTGGAAGCATTCAAAATGAAATGAAACACATAAACATTAATATCATAGGTATTAGTGAACTGAAATTGAATGTGGTATTGGCCATTTTTAATCTGACAATAACCTGTTTTACTATGCTGTGAATGACAAATTGAGAGCGTTGGCATCGCATTCGTAATCAAAAATAACATTTAAAGAACTACTTCAAATGCATTGTTGGCTGTAATAAGATAATATCCATAAACTACACTTATGAAAAGTTAATACCAGTACTATTCAAATTCACAAATCAACTAACAAAGGCAGTGACAATGAAATTAAAGAATTCCACCAACTTCTACAATCTAAAATTGATGAAACATGGAATCAAAATGAGTTGATAATTACTGTAGATTGGAATTAAAAGACAGTAAATATATAGGAAGGATCAGTCTTTCAAAAATATTGCCTTAGTGATAGAAACAATACTGGAGATCACATGATAGAATTTTGCAAGACTTCTTCGTTGCATTATATTTTTTGAACAGCATAAACATGGGCCTTACCAAATGAAATGCACAAAAATCAAATTGATAGCATCTGTGGAAAGAGATGGTGGAAAAACTCTACATCATCAGCCAAAGCAAGGCCAGAGAATACTGTGGAAGAGATCATCATCTGCTAAGATGGAAGCTAAGGTTGAAG
>NW_006408985.1:856597-857829 GCF_000296735.1 Chrysochloris asiatica
CCTAATGCAATACATCATCTGATCTCTTAACTGCTGCTTCCATGTGTGTTGATAGTTGATCTAAGAAGAATGAAGTCCTTGGCAAATTCAATCTTTTCTCCATAGATAAGAATGTTGTTTATTGGTCTAGATTTTTGCTTTCTTGACATTGAGATGTAATCCAATTATACCCAAGTGATATCATGTGTGGTAAAGTAGAGGGTTATAGAAAAAGAGTGAAACCCCCAACAAGATGGATTGGCATACTGACAGCATCAGTGGACTCAGACATTGTAAGGACTATGAAGTTGGCCAGGATCAGGCAGTGTTTCATTCTGTTGTGCATAAGGTAACTGTGAGTTGGTATCAACTCGATGGCACCTAAGGACTACAACCTTGTTAAAATTATATTTTCTAGAAGACAATGATATCATTGTTTAATCCAGGGCATTGGATCTAGAAGAAGGCTTTGTAGTCTTATCTGAGGGGAAATCTTACTTACCTTCTTTATTTTTTCATGTTTTGAAGTTACTTGACCATTTCCATGTGGCAGCTATTTTTCCCTCATTTATGCTTGCCTACTTCTGCACCTAATTTGTTTTTTTATATATAAAACTAGTTAGACTTTAGACATAACCTATGCTGATATGACCACCTTAAAATAACAGGGAAAACCCTATTCCCCAAAACAATTACTTTACCAGGGGTTAAGATATTGTATAAATATCTGAGCAAAATCGAATTCAATCTGTAACAGTAACGAAAATCTTGTGCAAGTGAAACGGAATAATATTGGTGATTACTCAGATATCTATATTCCAGAGTATATCACCACATTCTTGGTTGTGTATATTTTTGTCATTGCCACTGACACATGCAGTCCCAGTGTCAGATTGCTCATCTTAATCTATCAGAATTATTTGGGTTGCTTTCAATATTAATGATAGCCTTCAGACTACCCTTAGCATTAGAACTTAGAAACATTCAGAGTTTATGGATTCATGAAAAAATACTTTAAAATTTTATCTGTTATCACTATCAATAGAGTCTTCTTGTGGCACACTAGGATAATCACTGGACTGCTAACCACAAGGTCAGCAATTGAAACCCACTAACCACTCCTTAGAACCTAATATTGGGACTCTATGAGTTTAGATGGACTTGACAACACTTAAGAATGACAACAATCATTATTATGTACTGATTTCAGTACTTATCTAAAACACACAATAAAATTAGCTTGCTTTTAAATT
>NW_006408985.1:858189-862877 GCF_000296735.1 Chrysochloris asiatica
GTATTTTAGATTAAAAAAAAATTAGGAACTATTTCTTTGTGTTTGTATCTTACAGAAAGCCTTACATAAGAATATATAAGTAAAATTCATAGTGTGAGTGATATATATACAAAAATGGCTCCTGAATTGTGTGTCTTTGTGCAAAATTAATCGAAGTCAGGACTCTTCTCTGTGCTTGGAAATGCCACGTTCTTGTAGCTGCAAACAAGGGACACAGTAAGTGAATAATGTTTTATATTGCTATTCTGAACTCCCTTTTCAATATTGTCTTTATTAAAATAAACAGTATGCCTGGCCTTTTTGATCCTCACAAAAATGATTAATAGCTAAATTTCTGCAAAAAAACTCAGCTATAGACGTTCTGTAAATGAGTATGATGGCAGGCAGGATAGACATGCAGTGAGGAGCTCCATCAGCAACAACACAAAATACCGGATGAAGCAGGCTCAGGGGATGGTGCTAGAACTCTGCACCACACATAAAGGAATATTTATAAACTTGGAAGGTTTACAGCTAGGGGAATTTGTAGCAGAATCAAGAAATCCATTGCTTTCTAATTTAAGACACTAAACTGCTCCCAGAGCCACAATCTTGGGAGAGACCAAGCAGGAGAAGGATCAGAACAGCCACGAATACCTGACAGAACTGAGGAGATACAGCTGTACACATTCTTTTTATTTGGTATACGTTCATTGGTCTCTCTCTTTCTGTGCACCTCCATTCTGTTAACTAGAGGGGATGCCTGAGAGAATGGACACCCCACCCCTGGAGGATTCTACTATGCATGCACACAGATCTCCTCGAAATTGAAAGTGAATGTTTCCACTTAAAACCAAATTACCACCACTCAGCTGACAGTATGTCATACTGTGGGGGCTTGTGAGTTTCTGTGATTGCGAAAGCAATGCCACTGACATTTTAAACACCAGCAGGGTCACCAATGGCAGACAGGTTACAGATGAGCTTCCAGATGAAGACAGACAAGAAAGAAAGCATGACAATCTACTTCCAAATATTTAGTCACTGAAGACCTTATGAACAGCAGAGAAACACTGTCAGATATAGTGCCTGAAAATGAGCCCCTCAGGTTGGAAGGCACTCAAAATACGAATAGGGAAGACCTGCCTCCTTAAAGTAGAATTGAGCATGATGATGCCAATGGAGTAAAGCCTGTGGGAGAAAAGTCTGTGGGACCTTCATTCGCTGATGGAGAACACACAAAATGAAGAGAAAGAGCTGTAAACATCCATTGAAAATTAGAACATGGAATGTATGAAGTATGTATCTTGGAATATTGGAAGATATTAAAAATGATACGGAATGCATAAACATTGATATCTTAAGCATTAGTGAGCTGAAATGGGCTGGTATTGGCCATTTGGAATCTGAAGACCACATGGTTTGCTATTCTAGGAATGACAAATTGAAGAGGAATTGTGTTGCACTCATTATCAAAAAGAACATATCTAGATCAGTCATGAGGTACAACGTTGTCTGTAATAGGATAATATCCATGTGCCTACAGGGAAGCCCAGTTAATACACACCAACCACTAAAGCCAATGAGAATGAAACAGAAGAATTCTACCAACTTCATCAATCTGAAAAGGATCAACATGTAATCAAGATCTATTGACCATTACTGGTGATTGGAATGCAAAAATTGGGAGCAAAGAAGAAGGATCAGTAGTTGGAAAATATGGCCTTGGTGATAGAAATTATGTTAGAGAAAGCATGATAGATTCTGCAAAATCAATTATTTGTTCATTTCAAATACCTTCTTTATACAGCATAAGAGATGACTATACACATGGACCTCACCAGATGTAATACATAGAAATAAAATTGACTACATCTGTGGAAAAAGACGATGGAAAAGCTCCATATCATCAGTGAAAACAATGCCATGGGCAGACTGTGGAACAGACCATCAATTACTCATATGCAAATTCAAACTGAAACTGAAGAAAATGAAAACAAGTCCATGAGAGCCAAAATACAACCTTGAATATGTCCTACCTGAATTTAGAGATTGTCTGAAGAACAGATTTGATACATTAAACTTTAAAGACCGAAGGCCAGAAGAGTTGTTGGATGACATCAAGAACATTAACCATGGAGAAAGCAAAAAGTCATTGACAAGACAAGAAAGAAGGGAAAGGTCAAAATGGATGTCAGAAGAGACACGGAAACTTACTCTCCAGTGTAGAGTAAGAGATGCTAAAGCAAATGTAACAAATGAGGAGGTCCAAGAGGTGACAGAAAATTTCAAAGATCGGCTCGAGAAGATAAAGCCAAATATTACAACAAAATGTGCAAAGAACTGGAGTCAGAAAACCAGGAAGAACATACTTAGCATTTCTCAAGCTGGGGGAACTGAAGAATAATTCAAGTTTCGACTTTCGTTATTGAAAGATTCTCTGGGCAAATTATTGAAAGATGCAGAAAGCATCAAGAAAAGATGGAAGGAATACACAGAGACACTGTACCAAAAGGAAATGGTTAATGTTCAAACCTTTCAAGAGGTAGCATATGATCAAGAGCCAATGATACTGAAGGAGGAAATCCAAGGTGCATTGAAGGAATTGGCAAAGAACAAGGCACCAAGAACTGATGGAATAAAAATTGAAATCTTTTAAGAAAGTGAGGCAGCACAGGAGGCACTCATTCTTCTCTGCCAAGAAATTTGGATGACAGCTATATGGCCAACTAATTGGAAGAGATCCATATTTGTGCCCATTCCCAAGAGAAGTGACTCAACGGAATGCAGAAATCATCGGACAACCTGTTCGATATCCCGTGTGAGTAAAGTTTTGCTTAAGGTAATACAGAAACAGTTACAATCATACATTGACAGAGAATTTCCAGAGGTTCAAGCTGGATTCAGAAGCGGCCGTGGAATGAAGGAAATCATTGCTGATGTCTGATGGATCTTGGTTGAAAGCAGAGAATATCAGAAAGATATTTTCCTGTGCTTTATTTACTATGCAAACGCTTTCGATTGTGTGGATCATGACAAGCTATGGACAATATCGTGAAGTATATTGTGTATTAAGTATTCTGCAACACTTAATTGTGCTCTTGAGTAATCTGTAACTGAACCAAGAAGCAGTTATTCAAACAGAACATGGGAACACTGAATAATTTAAAATTAAGAAAGTTGTGCAACAAGGTTGTATTCTTTCACCATACTTGTTCCAACCTGTATACTGAGTAAATAATCCAAGATGCTGGGTTATATGAAGAAAAACAGCATCAGAATTGGAGGAAGACTCATTAACAACCTGCAAAATGCAGATGACACAACCTTGCTTGCTGAAAGTGATGAGGATTTAAACATTTACAGATGAAGATCAAAGAGAAAGATATCATGTTTGGTAAGGTGTAGGATCATAGAAAAAGAGGAAAAGCCCCAATGAGATGGATTGGCCAAGTGGCAACATCAATGGACTGAAGCGTGGCAACAATAGTGAAGCTGGCCCAGGATAGGGCAGTGTTTCCTTGTGCTATGCATAAGGTCACTATGGGTCAGTACCCACTCCATGGCAACTAACAACAACAACATAGATGTTCTCAATTCTGTGCCTTTGACTAAATGGAAATAATAGTTAACTAAATTCAATTGGCAATGGAAATCGAATATAGTCTACTGTTTGAGGACAGTTTTAAGTATGAACTGTACCTGTATTGGCGTACTAATTTTCTGGAAAATGCTCTTTTATCTTTTCATTCCTTTCAAGTGTTAATAGGCACCAAGACTTAAGTGAATTTACAGAAATAATCTATTGTAAACTTCTGAAATAAGGCATTAAACTTCAGTCGAGCCTTCACTTTGTTATACAAGAGTAGATGATGTGCATTTTTCTTCTAAATGTGACTAAAAGCAATGCCAGTTTGAATGATACATTCTTTACCATAAATCTAAACATAGAATCAGTAAGAGCACTAAAAGAATAAAATATGAAATTACTCATGCTTGAATAAAAAGAATAAAAAGCAAATAATCACAAGATACATATGTTAGTTCATTTAGATTATACATTTCAAGAATAGTCAACAACAGCTTTGCCATACAGAAAATGACCATGTTTATGTAATTGGGTTGATCTGATTTATATTGCGTAGAAAACCATTGTTCATATTATCTTGTCATGTAGAATAAAAATAACAGTGTTCTACTACAAAACAAAATTATATATCTTTTATTGGGGGATGGATCATGACTGTTGGAGACACTACCCCATTATTAGTTAGGTGTTTATGTGCTTTAGAATTGGTTCGGACTTATAGAGACCTTATATAGGGTTTCCGAGACTTTAAATCTTTATGGGAACAGAAAGCCTCATCCTACATAACAGCTGGTAGTTTTGAACTGCTGACCTTAACAGTTAAGATTATCAGCCCAACTCATAACCACTATGCTATCAGAGCTCCCATTAATATCAGTAGGATAAGATTTGTTATTTCTCTCACATGAAGACATACAAAACACAACTTTTATTTTAACTTGTTAATTTATATAAAAAATACAAAATGCAGAATATAAAGTACATCAATTATTTTGGATTTTCTATAATACATCTATTTTCTTTTAGACTTTAGCCCAAAATTTAAAACTTTAATTAATGAATTTTGAGTAGATGTATTGTTGCTGTTAGTTGTCATTGAATTACCTCCAACTCATAGCAA
>NW_006408985.1:863397-868846 GCF_000296735.1 Chrysochloris asiatica
TTAAAATGCTTATAAGAAAAATTTCATATATGTACCCTTGAAATGTTATCCGGTTTTACTGGGATCCAATTTAAAGTATTGTGGATGGTGAAAAATGAGAGAAAGAGAACTTATAAATTATTTAAGTCAAAATTTTACTTACTAATATTTCACATTAAAGTACTTAGCAAGAATATGTCCATTTTGTGGATGCCATAAACTGTGTTACACAATAAGACTCAAACAATTTGTTATCTCTTTAAAGAATAATATAAAAATAGTTTATTTCAAATCCTTTTTACTTTTAAAATTCTACTGGTTGCATTCTTAGGGGAGACATTTTAACATTCTTGCCAACTTTTGGTTTCTGTAATTTTTCCTTATGAATAAAACCATATGGAGTCAAATTCAATAATACTTAATTCCTATTAATATGCAGCAGTACATTTATAGGAAGCTGCCAGAAATTCAAGCCAGATTCAGAATTGGAAGCAGATCAGTGGACATCATTACTGATGTTAAATGGATATTGGCTGAAAGCAGAGAATACCAATAAATGTTTACTTGTATTTTATTGACTATACCATGGCATCAGAACGTGTGGATCATACAAACAACAAAGATAATAGAAATTCAAGAACACTTAACTGTGCTCATTGGAACCTGTAAATAAATCAAGAGGCAGTTATTCAAACAGAACATAGTTTAAAATCAGGAAAGGTGATTAACATGGATATATCCTTCTAATGTACTTAACTCAAATTGTACACTTAACAAATAATCCAAGAAGCTAGATTATACCAAGAAGAGGACTTGAAGCACTTGCTGATGATGATCAAAGGATACAGATATAGTATGAATAACAACTCAAAGAAAAAAATCCTGACTGCTGGACCAATAAGCAGCATCATGACAAAAAGAAAAAGATAAAAGTTGCCAAGCATTTAATTTTACTTAGACCCACAATAACTTCTCATGGAAGAAGCAGTCAAGAAAACAATTAACTTATCACATTGGACAAATTTCCTTCACAAGATCGCTTCAAAGTATTAAAATGCAAAAATGTTAATTTGAGAACTAAGGTGCACCTGATCCAAACCATGGTATTTTCAGTCACTTCATATGTATGTGAAAACTGAACAATGGATATAGGAATACAGAAGAAGAGTAGAAGCATACTGAAAGCATCATGGACTCCAGAAGAATTAACAAATATGTCTTAGAAGAAATATAGTCAGACTGCTCATTAGAAGTGAAGATGGTGAGAGTTAATCTCACATATCTTTCATATGTTATCAAGAGGAAATATTTCCTAGAAAAGGACACAAGCTTGATAAAGTGGTGGGTTGGTAAAAAGTATGAAAATTATCAATGTAGTGGATTGACACAGTGGCAGCAACAATGGGCTCAAACATAACAGATGTGAATACAGTGTGGGACTGGACAGTCATTCGAGCAAAACATGATTTAAAATCAAGAAAGGTAAGCATCAGGTTATATCCTTCTACCATACTTACTCAATTTGTATGCGGAATAAATAATCCGATAAACTGGACTATAAGAAGAAGAATGTGGATTGTAATTAGAAGAATAAGCATTAACCATCTGTTGGAAGTGAAGAAGACTTCATTCTGTTGTACATAAAGAGTCATTATGAGTTGAAACCAACTTAGTGGCACCTAACATCAACAACATTAAAAGTTAAGAAACATATTTAGAAATGTGAACACTTACTTTTAAAAAATATTGTATTGTGCTGTGAAATACTCTCACTGGTTTTCTTATCCAAAATCTAAGATTTATTTCAGCTTTTATATTTATTTCTTTATATATTTGCTTTTTTGATGATTTTACTTATTTTTAAACAGCTTTATTGTGATATATTTTATATGCCATTCAATCTACACATTTAAGAATGTAATTAAACTTTTCCAGTATAATCACACATGTGTAAACTTCAAGGGAGTCAAATTTAGAATATTTTAACCAATTCAAAAAGAAACCCCAAAACCTTTATTCATGACCTTCATACTTCACCACCCTTAACCTTAGCAACTACCGATCTACTTGTTGTCCTTATAGAGTTCACTAATCTAATTATTGGTATAAATTGAATGATTTCACCTATGGTCATTTGTTATTATTTTTTGTTTATTTGTTTTTGTTTAGTATTATTTCAAGGTTAATTTATACCACATTTCAGTATTTTATTCCTATTAATTTCTAAATAGTGTTTTATTCCTATTAATTGCTAAAGGATTTACCACCTTTCTTACCTCTCTTTTGCCTCTTTTTACTGGTATCATGTAGTGCAAGAAAAGTAAGCAAATGTGTGTTAGAAAAAAGTACAACCAGAATGCTCCTTAGAAGCCAGGATGGTAAGACTTCATCTCTCATACTTCAGACATATTGTCAGGAAGGACCAGTCCCTTGAAAAGTACATCATGCTTGGTAAAGTGGAGAGTCAGGAAAATAGAGGAGGATCCCCACTGAGATGGATTGGTACAGTTTCAGAAGCAATGGTGCAACCTTAACAACAGCTGTGAGGATGGCTCAAAAATGGGAAGTATTTGTGTATAGTTCTGTTGTGTCTAGTGTTTCCATGAGTCAGACCCAATTTGAAGGCACAACAATAAAATATTATAAGCTCAAACAAAATGCAGGATCCATTGATGATCGAATTGACAATTTCTTCTCTCCCTCTCTCTTTTTTTTTTTTTTACTATCTATTATGAATTGAGTGAAGGCTCATAGAGCAGATCACCTGTTTTACATTCAAGAATCTATGCACTTAAATAATCTTAATGATTGCAATCCCTTAAAAGTGTGATTACTTATCTGATTTCCTTCCTGTGTTTCTCATTTCCATTCCTATATTCACAACATTTCTGAATTTGTTCCTTATGTATTTGCTGGCCACTTGATCCTGAATGGTTTGCCATTGTGTAGAATACCTCATTAATGTTGTTGTCAATCCTACATGCCTATCTACTGTTTGGAAGGAAATTGAACTGCTTGAGTATCTATCAGTTTTTGGTGCTATGTTTGCATAAGTTTTGAATCATGTTTTGCATGAGTATTTTAAATATCAGCAGGATCACCCACCTTGGACAGTTTACAAATGACCTATGAGATGAAGACAAACTAGGAAGAAGAAAAGATATACTACTTCCAAATAGTCACTGAAAACTTTATGAATGACAGTTGAATACTGTTAGCACCAAATATTGAATATTGAAACCTGGTGAAGAGCAACAGAATATTGTCAGATATCATGCCAGAAGATGTAACTTTCAGGGTACAAGGCACTCAAAATACAACTGGAAAAGGACTGTCACCTCAAAGTAGAGTTAACGGTAATGGCAGTAATGAAGTAAAGCCTTTGAAACCTTTATGTGCTGATGGGGCACAACTCAAAATGAAGAGAGACAGCTGAAAATATCCTTTAATAACAAGGACATTGGATGTACAAAAAAATGAATGTAGAAAAATTAGAAGATGTTGAAATGCAATGGAAGGTATAAATATGGTATCCTAGGCATTAGTGAGCTGAAATGGACTGGCCACTATGAATCTGACAATCACATGATTTATTATGCTGGGAATGACAAATTGAAGAGGAATGGCATCACATTCATCATCAAAAAGAACATATCAAGATCTGTCTTGAAGTACAAAGCTGTCTGTGTGATAGAGTAATATCTATGTACCTACAAGGAAGTCTAATTAACACCACTATTATTCAAATTTATGTACCCATCACTACAGCCAGCAACCATGAAATTGAAGAATACTACCAACTTCTTCAGTCTGAAATTGATCAAACATACAATCAAGATATATTTATAATTATGGACAATTGGAATGAAAATGTTGGAAACAAAGAGGAAGGATCAGTAGTTGGAAAATATGGCCTAGATAATAGAAAAGATGCTGGAGATCACATGATAGAATTTTGCAAGAACAATTACTTTGAAAATACCTTTTTCAAACAATGTAAAAGTTGACTGTACATGTGAAACTCAACAGATGGATACACAGAAATAAAATTGACCACATCTTTGCAAAGCCATGGTGGAAAAGCTCCATATCATCAGCCAAAACAAGGCCAGTGTCAGACTGTAGAACAGGTCACCAGTTGCTTATATGCATGTTTAGACTAAAACAGAAGAAAACTAGGAACAAGTCCACAAGAGTCAAAATATGACCTTGAACATACCCCACCTGAATTTATAAATCATCTCATGAACAAATTTGATGCATTAGATACTAAGATTGAAGACCAAACGGGTTGTGGGATGATATCAAGAACATCATACTGGGTGAAAGTAAAAGGAAATTAAGAAGAAAAGAAAAAAGGAAAAGACCAAATTGAATATCAGAAGAGACTCTGAAACTTGCTTTCCAGAGTAGAGCTGTCAAAACAAATAGATGGAATGAATAAATAAAAGAGCTGAAGAGAACATTTGAATGGCAGCTCTAGAAGATAAAGTCAAACAATATAACAAAATGTGCAAAGACCCAGATTTAGAAAACCAAAAGTTGTTTTTTTGTTTTGTTTTGATGTTTTTTGGGGGTTTGCTTTTCTCTTTTATTATAAAAGAAACAAGTGATTTAAGAAATGATGAATGTAAGACAAATCAGGACCACGGTAAGTTATTAACCCATTTCCTATGTTGTTGTTGTTGTTATGTGCCGTGGAGTCGGTTCCGACTCATAGCGACCCTGTACAGGGTTTCTGAGGCTGTAAATCTTTACAGGAGTTGTTGTTGTTGTTGTTATGTGCCGTGGAGTCGGTTCCGACTCATAGCGACCCTGTACAGGGTTTCTGAGGCTGTAAATCTTTACAGGAGTAGAAAACCACATCTTTCTCCTGCAGAACAGCTAGCAGTTTCGAACTGCTGACCTTGCAGCTCAGAGCCCAATTCATAACCACTGTGCTACCAGAGTTCCCTATGTACACATACTAAAATTCTGAAAGTGGAACATAATCCAATGCGAGGCACATTATAATGTTGTCCTGTATGCACACCGCAGAGACGCGCAGGTCTCAGACAGGCTAGGAAGAAAGAGTGATAAACTGCTTCCGAGTATTTAGTCACTGAAAACCTTATGAATAGCAGAGAAACACTGTTAGATACAATGCCAGAAAATAAGCCCCTAAGGTTGGAAGGCACTGAAAAGGCGACTGAGGAAGAGTTGCCTCCTCAAAGTAGAGTTGACCTTGATGATGTCAATGGAGTAAAGCCCATGGGAGAAAAGCCTGCAGGACCTTCATTTGTTGATGGAGCAAAACTCAAAATGAAGAGAAACAACTGTGAACATCTACTGAAAATCGGCATATGAAATGTAAAAAGTATGTATCAGAAAATTGGAAGTTGTCAAAAATGAAATGGAATGCATAAACTTCAATATCTTAGGCACTTGTGAGATGAAATGGACTGGTAGAGGCCATATTGAATCTGATGAC
>NW_006408985.1:870406-876465 GCF_000296735.1 Chrysochloris asiatica
GCTATGGACAGCATTGCGAAGTATGAGTATTCCAGAACACTTGATTGTGCTCATGAGGAATCTATACCTGGACCAAGAAACAGTTGTTCCAACAGGACATGGAAACACTGAATGTTTTAACATTAATAAGGTGTGCAACAAGGCTGTATTCTTTCACCATACTCATTCAACCTGTATGCTGAGCAAATAATCCAAGAAGCTGAGTTATATGAAGAAAAATATGCCATCAGGATTGAAGGAAGACTCATTAACAACCTGCGATATGCAGATGATACAACTTGCTTTTTAAATTGAATAAGACTTAATACATTTACTGATGGAGATCCAAGAGCACAGCCTTCGGTATGGATTACATCTCAATGTAAAGAAAACAAAAATCCTCACCACTAGTCCAATAAACAATATTCTTATCAATGGATAAAAGCTTGAAGTTTTTAAGAACTTCATTCTTCTAGGATCAACTATCCACACTCATGGAAGCAGCTATCAAGAAATCAAACGTCATATTGCATTGGGCAAATCTCCTGCACGAGACTTTTTGGAAGTGTTGAAGAGCAAAGATGTCAGCTTGAGGACTACAGTGCACCTGACCCAAGCCATGGTATTTTCAATAACTTCATATGCATGCTAAAGCTGAACAGTGAATAAGGAAGACCATAGAATAATTGATGCATTTGAGTTTTTGTGTTTGAAGAGAATATTTAAAGTGTCATGGGCTACCAAAAGAACCAATGTATGTGTTTTGAAAGAAGAGTAGCCAGAGTGCTTCTTGGAGGCCAAGTTGGCCAAACTTCGTCTGTCATACTTCAGACATACTGTTAGGAGGGAGAAGTCGCTGGAGATGGATATCATGTTTGATAAGGTGGAGGGATAGAGAAAAAGAGGAAGACGCCTCAATGAGATGTATTAGCAAAGTTACAGTATCGATGGACTCAAGTGTGGCCACAGTAGTGAGGTTGGCCCAGGATGGGGCAGTGTTTCATTCTGCTGTGCATAAGGTCACTGAGTCAGTACTGACTCGATGACTCCTAACAACAACAACAACCATGACTAATTTTGATGCTTTTGAGTTATGGTGTTGGAGGAGAATTTGGAAAGTGTCATGGGTTGCCAAAAGAACCAATAGATTAGTTTTGGAAGAAATGCAGCCTGAGTGCTCCTTAGAGGCCAAGATGGCCAAACTTTATCTCCCAAATTTTGGACATATTTTCAGGAGGTAGCAGACACTGGAAAATATATCATATTTGGTAAGGTGGAAGGTCAGAGAAAAAGAGGAAGACCCCCAACGAGATGGATTGGCCAAGTGGCAGCATCGATGGACTCAACAGTAGTTAGGTTGGCCCAGGATCCAGCAGTGTTTCGTTCTGCTGTTCATTGGGTCGCTATGGGTCGGTACCAACTCCATGGCACATAACAACAACAACAATGACTAATTTAAGGATCTCTGGTAGCATAGTGGTTATGAATCAGGCTTCGAACCTCAAGGTAAGCAGTTTGAAACTACCAGCTTTTCCTCGGGATAAAGATGAGGCTTTCTGCTCCTGTTAAGATTTATAGTCTTGGAAACCCTGTACAGGGTCACTATGAGTTAGAACTGTCTCCACAGCATATAACCACCACCACCAATGACTAATTTGGAGTTCTGGTGTGGCACTGTGGGCTAATGCGTCAGACTGCAAAGTTTTTTGAACTGTAGGTTGGTGGTTCAAGCTCACCAGCTGCTTCTTGGAAACCCTGTACAGGGTCACTAAGGGTCGGAATCAACTCAATGGCACTTAAAAACAACATTGACTAATTGTGTTAAACAACACATTTTTCCTATGTCCATATGTATTACTTCCTCAAAGACATTCCCATATATATATGTTTTCCTTTGTAAAATGTGTTATCCTTTTCTGCTTTTTAAATTTAGTTTTAGGAATATTTTTGTATTTATATATATAGTTAATATTGTTCTTGAGTGACATCGAATTAATTCTGACTCATAGTAATTCTGTATAGGGTTTCTGAGAAGGGGCTGGTGAGCTTGAACCACCTATCGTATTGTTCAAACCAACTTTGCATTCTAGATCATTAACCCACAGCACCACACCAGGACTCACGTGCCTTATTAGCTAAATGACTTCTAAATACTTTTCCCATTCTGTAAATTGACTTCACTTTCTTGATAATATAAATGGATTCTAATGTATTTCTTAGTTTTGTTACACATGATTTTAGTATCATATGGAAAACTCAATTGTGAAATTCTAGGCTTTGTTTTTTTTGAGAGTTTAAAAATTTTAGCATTTACATTTTGGCTTTTGATACTTTTTTACTGACTTTTTGTATAAGGTATAAAATGAGGAATGCCACAAAAATAGAATGTTTTTCCAATTTTTATATCTTATTTAGTTTTTCCAAAATTGTTTTGAAGTTTTCAGAGTATCATTTTTTGCACTTTTAAACCTTTGTATTTTTGCAATATTATTTTAGGAGTCGTGGTGTGGCACTGCAGGATAATGCAGTGAACCACAATATCAATTTTAACAGCAAAGTTGGCATTTCAAACCTCATTAACTTCTCCTTGGAAACGCTATACAGAGTCACTGTGAGTCAGTATGGACTTGACAACACTTAATAACAACAATAACAAATGTATTAATCAGATAACAGAGCTATAGAGTATAAAATAATTTACTGAAAATCTAATCATTATATTACAATTTTGTATATATATAAAATATATGTATATATACAGAAGTGACTACAGAGTGCAGAAATTTTTGACAGTATCATTAAAATCTCAGAAGTGAAATTTTGCTGAAGATAATTTAAAAACATTTGCACAGTGCATTTACAGGGAACTGCCAACCCAGATTCAAAAGAGGATGCATAATTAAGAATAGTGGTACCAGAAGGAACTTCGCTGAAAGTATAACATATCAGAAAGGTGTTTAATTGTATTCTATTGACTATACAATGGAATTTTTTATGTGAACCATAGCAACCTATGGATACAATTGGAAAACATGGGAATTCCAAAACACAGAACAAGGGGACAGTGAATGGTTCAAAGTCAGGAAAGGTGTGTATAGTTTTATCCTTTCACCATACTTGTTCAATCTGTATGCTGAGCAGATAGTCCAAGAAATTGGACTCTATCTAGAAGAATGCAGCATAGGGATTAAAGGAAGGCCCATTTACAGACTGGAATTTTCATATGACAAAACTTTGTTTGTTGAAAATGAAGAAGACTTGAAGCACTTGCTGATGAAGACCGAAGAATACAACTTTCAGTATAGATTGCAATTCAATTAAGTTTTTTAAAAAATTCTTACAACCGGACTCATAAAAATCACCAAGAAAACATTTACAGGGTCAATATGAATCAGAACCGACTTGAAGGCCCTTAACAACAACAACAACAACAACAACAGCAGTTATTATTGTAGAATTGTCTGTTTCGTTCTTCAGTTCTATTACAGTTGGATTTATGTATTTTGAGGCTATTTCATAGGAGACAAGATATTTAATATTGTTATGTTCTCTTGTTCAATTTGCTGGCTATTGACTTGAAGTCTATTTTACCAGAGATTAAAAATGCCACTCTTGCTCATTTTTGATTGTGCAAAAATCATGTGGGGGCCAAGTCTGACTCCCCTTGGCTTCCAAAAGGGAAAGAGAATTAAAATTCAAAATCAGCCCAAGGCTGTTTTCTACGAAGCAGAGGTCCGGCATGCTTCTACCCTACACCCTCTTTTATCCTATTCTGACAGCAAACATTCCTCCACAGCACTCTCTTCTTCACATCTGAGTTCAACATTCTATTGCAGTGGTCACACTTAATTCATAACAATACTCATGATTAGGGGGTTGATTAGGGAAGTGAACAAGATACAATTCAGGTTCAAAACCAACTCAATATGCAGGAATTCTCCATCAGGAATGCCTCTTGTCTACCATACTGCAGGTAAGCTTGTTTTCAGTCTCTCAGCTGTCATCCCTTAGCATCAGGCCAACTCCAGCACATGTTACAAAGTTTTTGTTTTTGGTTTTTTTTTTTTTTAACCAGTCTGTGAATGCCTAAAGGGCACATTCTGCAAGCCAGTCTCCTTCCTGTAGGTATTCAGCTTTACACAGTCCATGAGCCTAAAGCCCGGAGTTGGTTTGTCTCTCCATATCACCACCTCTGCAATTGTCTTTGCTGTCATCTCTGCTTCCACTGCTGCTTTTGCTGTTTCTTTAAGTAGGGATCTCACATGGCACTCATTCTCTTCCTTTTTGCTGGTCTTGAGATCTACCATTTCTACTTCTGAGATTGTTCAATTTAAACATAGCTGGAGGCAAAATTTACCAAACCCAGCTTTAGAGTTCTGCATACCTTATTTTCATAGTCCCATACAGTCACTTGGTGGGAATTAAGAAAACTTGAGATATGAAAGCCCTATCAAGTAAATTCAAGACACTACAGTTTGCCTTGATGAATTTTTTTGTCCTTTGATTTTTAGTCTATTTCTGTCTTTGTGTGAACAATGTGTCTTTTGTAGACAGCATATTGAAGGATCCTAAATATATATGTATTAATCCATTCCAATACACTCTGTCTAGTGCATTTACACACAGAGTAAATATTGATAGGTATGAATTGATTGCTATCATTTTGTTGAGCTTGGTTTTTTTGTGTGTATGGTGCTGATAGTGTCATTGTTCCATATAATTTTTGATGCTGAGTTTTATTTTGTATGTTTTCTCATTTTCATTTATGTTTTGTTAATGTTTATTGAATCACATTGATGTTCCTCCTTTTTATGTAAAAGTATTCATTTTCTTGATCCCCATTTAATACGATCTGTTTTATCTTGAAATCTTCTTGACTTCATCATTATTTGAAGATTCTGTATCTATATTATTTCCTCTTTTTGTTTTGCAATTGATTTCATTGTAAATTGATATCTCTGATTCCCTATTTTCAGCATTTAAGGTTTGTTTTACTTCAAATAGTTCTATATCTACATTGAGATTCCTGGTGTGGTGATTCAGGTTAATGCACTTAACTACAAAGTCAGTTTAAACTGTAAAATTGGAAGTTCAAGCTCACCAGCTAATCCTTAGAAACCCTATACAGGCTTCTTATGAGATGGGATTGAATCAGTGGCACTTAATAACACCAAAAACATATCAGGATTGAGTTCTGGATCATGTTGTCAGGTATTGTTACTTGCCATTCTTGGTTCTCAGTCCAAAGAACACCTTTTAGTATTTTTTATAGAGTTGATCTATTTACAATTTTTTTATTTTTTTTTATTTTTATCATTTGATTATCTGAATATGTCCTAATTTGTCATTGGATTTGAAGGACAACTTTGCTGGATATATGATTTTTGGTCTACAATTCTTTCTTTCTTTCAGATTTTTGTATATGTCATCTCATTGCCTTCTAGCCTGCATGGTTTCTGTAGAGAAACCAGAGCTTAGTATTATTAGCTCTCCATTGTAGCTAACTTTTCATTTTTCCAGAGCTTTGCTCAAGGAAAGTTTGATTATGATATGTCTTGGTGATTTTCTTTTGGGATTCATTCTATTTGGGATTCATTTGGTTTCTTGTATGTTTATTTTCTCATCTTTCATGATGTCAAGGAATTTTTTTTTCCAGTAACTCTTTGACAGTTTTTTGTGCCCTTTTAATTGTCTAGTCCTCTTCTGGAAGTGAAATAATCCATAAATTATATCATCCTCATGGTATTCCACACATCTCTTAGGGTTTCTTTGGATTTTTCATTCTATTTTCTGATTTTTCTTCTAACATACAAGCCTGCCTTCTGGCTGCCAGAACACAGCATTTCTCTCTCCATGAATCTAGAGTCTCAGTTGCAGTATCTCTCCATGTTCTCATCTCTGCTTCCATCTCTGGTGTCCTTGCTTCTCTGAACAGGATACCACATTCCATTTCTTTTCTTTTCCTTTGATGGTCTTAGGGTCTTCTGTTCCTGGATTGAATGATTATCTACTCCCCTCTTTTTGTTACAAAACTGCTACCTTTATAGTTGTGACAGTCACAATTACTTATAATAACAATT
>NW_006408985.1:877950-878611 GCF_000296735.1 Chrysochloris asiatica
CATGGACCAATTTTCAGACAAGCAATAGTTAGCTTTACAGAATCAGGCAACAATATTAGCAAGGTGTGCTCACCAAGAAATGCTCAATCCTTCAATATAAAAAGAGTAACATATACATAAGGACAAAGTTGTGAGGGGATAGGAAGGTGAGTGGAATGGAGTGGAATGCAAGTAGGAACCACAGGTAGGAAGCAGGATAATTGTTGTTGCATTGAGGTGATTGTAATAATTGAAAAGAAACAAAAATGGATGCAACAGTGCATGGACAGAGAACAAAGAAATTCAAAAAGAGTACACCAGATGGATCTTGATTGAAAGTATAGAATACTATTGAGATGCTTACTTTTGCTTTACTGACTATGTGAAGACTTTCAACTCTGGGGATCATGGTAAACTATAGATATCATTGAGAAGAGGGAGTATTCCACAGCAGTTAAATGAGCTCATCAGAAACCTGTATAAAGACCAAAAGGAAGCTGTTAGAAATGAATAAGTGATACTGAATGGTTTAACATCAGAAAAGGTGTGCATCAGGTTTGTATTCTTTCACCATACTTAGTTCAATCTGTATCCTGAGCTAATTAACCTGGTGTGGTGATCTGGGTTAATGTGCTGGACTACAAAGTCAGTTTGAACTTCAAGGTCAGAAGTTCAAGCTTAC
>NW_006408985.1:878711-883055 GCF_000296735.1 Chrysochloris asiatica
AGGTCAAATGGGTACTATCTACAAGTTTGGGCATTGTTGTGTGTCTCCCTCACTTCATATCAGCTGGATGCTTCACACTCAACTCTAGCCCTCTGTGGTATGTCCTTGTCCATGGGCTAAGGAGTCCCCATGTCTCATCATACTTCAGAACTATAGCCAACTTTATGTTATTAAAAAACAAACAAACAAACAAAAAAACCCTTGGCTATGAGGAAGTCATTCAATAGTCTTACAAAATTCCATCATGTGATCTCCATCATAATTTCTATCACCAAAGCCATATTTTCCAACATGATCCTTTTCTTAGTTGCCAACATTTTCATTCCAGTAGTCAGTAATTATCAACACATCTTTATTGTATGTTTGATCAATTTTAGAATGAAGATGTTGGTAGAGCTTTCCAATTTCATCTTCACTTACTCTCATGTTTGGTGCATAAATTTGAATAATATTGGTAATAACTGGTCTTCCCAGGAAATGTGTGGATATTATCCTATCACAGACAGCATAATACTTCAAGAGAGATACCGATTTCTTATTCCAGGTTTTTTTATTATTTCAAAATTTTCATTTATTTTGTCTGTTATTCTAGTGTTTTACTGAATTCTTCTAAGTGTTTTTCTGTGTTCTTCTTTCTTTCCTCAACCTTTCTGCCAATCTTTTGAAAATATCTAAATGCCATTCTTTTTACTTCTTTTTTCTGTTAATTCCATGGCCTTTTCTTCCATGGAAACATTTTCTGACAATATTTGGTTATTTGTTGAAGCCATCCTCTCTTTTTTATTCAAATGAGCTAATATTGTCTGTTGTCTCAGGAACATTGAAATCTTGGCTGGTGGCTGGTGGCTGTGTGCCGTGGAGTTGATTCTGACTCATAGCGACCCTGTACAGGGTTTCCAAAGCTGTAAATCTTTATGGGAGCAGAATGCCTCATCTTTCTCCTGTGGAACAGCTGGTAATTTTGAACTGCTGACCTTGAGATTCACAGCCCAATTCGTAACCACTACGTTTATTGTACTTATATTTAATTCATAATTGCATGTTGATATGTTCTTAGGCATTCACCAACTGTCTCAAAGGATATGACAGTGGATTTCCTGGCTAGGTGCTTTCTGTATTCAGGGATTTCAATCCAATTGTTTAAGGCCCTTGATGTAGCTGGTTTCAGTGTTTGTTAGGACCACAGAGCAACTGGATGTAGGGTGGCTGGTTATGAGAGTTTCTGCCAGCCTAATGGTGGTTTGGTTCTTTGTGGATTCTGAAAGTTTAGAGCCAAGTTTGCCTGCAATAATGAGGAATTGAATGGGCAAAATAATTATAATATTAAAAGCATCAATATGAGATGAATGGTATGCACAGAATCAGTGTGCCAAAAAGAAATGGTTAAACCATTTCAAGAGGTAGTATATGATCAAGAATCATTGATATAGAAGGAAGAAGTACAAAACTTCTCTGAAGGGACTGGTGAAATATAAATATAAATGTTGCATTATTAAAATTTTACTTGCATGTGAAATAATTTATATGTTTTGCTTAAGAAAATTAAAAATTATCTGCACACTACTCACAATAATAAGAAGATATAGACTATCTAAGAACCCATCAATGGAAGAATGGATAAGTAAACTATGGTACATACACATAATGAAATATTTTGGGACTTTCAAGAATAGTAACAAATATGTGAACCACCTCATGATATGTATAAACCTGCAGGACATTATTGTTGTTGTTAGGTGCAATCCAGTCGGTACTGACCCATAGCAACGGTACTGACCCATAGCAACATTATGTACAGCAGAATGAAACACTGCCCGATCCTGGGCTAAGCTCAGTATTATTGTCACACTTGAGTCCAGCAGTGCTACCACTTGGCCAATCCATCTTGTTGGGGGTCTTTCTCTTTTCCTCTAACCCTCCACCTTACCAAACATGATCTCTCTATCCAGCAACTGTTCCCTCCTGACAATATGTCCAAAGTATGAGTGAGTAAGTTTGGTCACCTTGGCCTCTAAGGAACACTCTGGCTGCACAGCATCCAAAATGGATATATTGGTTCTTTTGGCATCCCATTGCACTTTCAATATTCTCCTCCAACATCATAACTCAAAGGCATCAATTCTTCTACAGTCTTCTTTATTCACTGTCCAGCTTTCACATGCATATGAGGTTATTGAAAATACCATGGCTTGGGTGAAGCACACCTTAGTCCTCAAGCTGACATTTGCTCTTCAACACTTTAAAAAAGTCTTGTGCCTCCAATATTGATGGTACAATTTTCTTCATAGAACCCAGCTTCTTGGATTATTTGCTCAGCATACAGGTTGAATAAGTATGGTGGAAGAACACAACCTTGTCACACACCTTTCTTAATTTTAAATCATTCAGTGTTCCCATGTTCTGTTAGAACAACTGACTCTTGAGCACAATTAAGTGTTCCGGAATACCCATACATCGCAATGTTGTCCATAGCTTGTCATGATCCATACAATCGAAAGCTTTCTGATATTCTCTGCTTTCCGCCAAGATCTATCAGACATCAGCAATGATATCCATAGTTCAATGGCCTCTTTTGAATCCAGTTTGAACCTCTGGAAGTTCTATGTCAATGTATGATTGTAGCTCTCTCTCTATTACCATCAGCAAAAATTTACTCACATGAGATATCAAAGAGATTGTCCAATAATTTCCTCATTCCCTTTTGTCACTTCTCTTTGGAATGGGCACAAATACAGATCTCTTCCAATCAGTTGACCAAATAGATGTCTTCGAAATTTCTTGGCAGAGATGAATGAGTGCCTCTTGATCGTATCCTACCTCTTGAAAGGGTTGAACATTAACTATTTCCTTTTGGTACAGTGACTCTGTGTATTCCTTCTATCTTCTCTTGATGCTGTCTGCATCATTCAATAATTTGTCCAGAGACTCTTTCACTAATGCAAGTCACAGCATGAATTTTCTCTTCAGTTCCCCAGCTTGAGAAATGCTGAGTGTGTTCTTCCTTTTTGGTTTTCTGATTCCAGATCTTTGCACATTTTATTGTAATACTTTGCTTTATCTTCTCGAGCTGATCTTTGAAATTTTCTGTTCAGCTCTTGGACCTCTTCATTTCTTCCATTTGCTTTAGCATCTCTATACTGGAGAGCAAGTTTTAGTGTCTCTTCTGACATCCATTTTTACCTATTCCTTCTTCCTTATCTTCTCAATGAATTTTTGCTTTCTTCATGTATATGTTCTTGATGTCATCCCACATCTCTTCTCTTCTTCTGTCTTTAGTGTTTAATGTATCAAATCTGTTCTTCAGATAATATCTAAATTCAGGTGGGATACATTCAAGGTCATATTGTGGCTCTTGTGGACTTGTTTTCATTTTCTTCAGCTTCAATTTGAATTTGCATATTGAGTCATTGATGGTCTGTTCCAATGTCTGCCCCTGGCCTTTTATTCACTGATGATATAGAGGTTTTTCCATCTCTTTCCGCAGATGTAGTCAATTTGATTTCTATGTTTTCCATCTGTCGAGGTCCATGTTTATAGTCATCTCTTATGCTGTCTAAAGAAGCTTTCTGAAATGAACAAATCATTGATTTTGCAAAATTCTACCATGCATTCTCCAGCATCATTTATATCACCAAAGCCATATTTTCCAACTACTGATTCTTCCTCTTTACTCCTAACCTTTGCATTCCAGTCACCAGTAATGATCAATACATCTAGATTGCATGTTTGATCTATCTCAGATTGAAGAAATTGGTAGAATTCTTGTATTTCATCCTCACTGGCTTTAGTGGTTGGAATTGAAACTTGAATAATACTGTTATTAACTGGTCTTTCCTGTAGGCGCATGGATATTATCCTATCACAGACAGTGTTGTAACTCATGACTAATCTGGATATATTATTTTTGACAATGAATGCAACACCATTCCTCTGCAGTGTTTGATTCTGGCATAGTAAACCATGTGGTTGTCAGATCCAAAATGGCCAATACCAGTCCATTTCAGCTCACTAATGCCTAATATATCGATGTTTATGTGTTCCATTTCATTTTGACAACTTCCAATTTTCCCAGATTCATACTTCATACATTCCATGTTTTGATTTTCAATGGATGTTTACAGCAGTTTCTCTTCAATTTGAGTTGTGCCCCATCAGCTACTGAAGGCCCCATAGGCTTTCCCCACCGAGTTTTATTCCCTTCGCATTATCACTGTCAACTCTACTTTGAGGAGGCAGCTCTTCTGCAGTCGCATTTATGTGCCTTCCAACCTGAGAGTCTCATTTTCTGGCACTATATCTGACAGTGTTTCTCTGCTATTCATAAGGTTTTCAGTGACTAAATAT
>NW_006408985.1:885843-887598 GCF_000296735.1 Chrysochloris asiatica
TTGAATACACAATCAACACTAATGCAAACAGTAACCAAGAATTCAAATGACGTATTATATATTAAACAAATCTTTTGCACATTACCTCTGTAAAGTGTTCAAGAGTAAAGAACTTTGTTTGAAGAATAAGGTGTGATTGACCCAAGATATGTTATTTACTCTAGCTTCATATGAATATGAAATTTGGATAGTGAACCAAGTAGACCATAGAAGATTTCATGTATTTTAGATGTGGTATTGGTGAAAAGTACTGGAGGTACCATGGTCTGCCAGAAGAACAATCAGGTCTGGGTTGGAAATTCAGTTGGAGGGCTCCATAGAAGTGAGAATGGTGAGACTTTGTCTCTCATATTTGCACATGTTATCAGGAGGTACAAGTTCCTGGAGAAGGATATTATGCATGGTAAAGTAGAGAAAGAGGATACTACCAATGACATGGCTTGGCCCACTGGCATTCACAATGGACTCAAGCATATCAATAATTGTGAGGATGCCACAGGACTTGGCAGTGTTTTTTCTATTGTGCAGTGTGACTATCAGTTGGAAACAACTTTATAGCACCTAGCAACAAGAACAACAATGACAAACATTGAAAGGGAATCACAGGAAACTTCAAGTCAGATTCAGAATATGTGAGCTAAGCAATATCATTTCTAATGTCAAATGGATCTTAGTAGGGAAAACCAGCAAAAAATTGTCTGTGCTTTCTTTACTATACAAAGATATTCAACAGTGTATTGTTGTGAAATCAGTTCCAATTCATGGTGGCACTATGCATAGCCCGATTCTACACCATAATCATGAATGGTGTCATGTTGGAACACATTGTTATTGTCACTGTGTTAATTTATGTTGTTTGTGGTATTCTTTTTTTGTTGGTCCTCCACTTTACCAAGCATGATTTCTTCCAGGGACTGATCACTCCTGACAACATGTCCATAGAGCTAGAACAGAAGCCTCTCCATCCTTGCATCTAATGTGTATTCTGGCTATACTTTTTCCAAGATAGATTTGTTTGTTCTGGAAGTCTATGGTACTTTCAATATTATTTGCCAACTCCATGATTAAAATTATTTTAATGCATCAATTATTCTATAATATCCTTAATTCATGCATATGAGGTGTTTGAAAATTTCATGAATTGAGTAGGCACACCCTTGTCCTCAAACTGATATGTTTTAAAGAAATATTTTAAAGCAGTTTTACTTAATGTAGTATGTCATTTGATTTCTTGTCTGTTGCTTTGATGAACATTGATTTTGGATCTAAGCATAATGTTTCAATCTTTCTTCTTTTACTATGATGTTATTAATTGGTCCAGTTGTGAGAATTTTTGTTTTCTTTACATTGAGAGCCAATCTATAGTGAAGGTTGTAGTCTTTGATTTTCATTAGTAAGTATTTTATGTCATGTTTGCTTCTATCTAGCAATGTTGCAGGCTGTTAATGAGTCTTTCTCCAAACCTGATGCTACATTCTTCTCATATAATCCAGCTTGTTATATAATTTATTCATCATACAAATTGAAGAATATGGGGAAATGATAAAACCTTATCTCACACATTTCCTGAATTTAAGCAATTTGGTATTTCCTTGTTCTGTTTGAAAAACTGCCTATTGTAAAATGGACAGATTCCACATGAACAAAGTTAAGTGCCTGGAGTACCATTTTTTCTAAATGTTGCTCATAGCTTGTCAGGGTCCACAAACATTTATGCTTTTGCATAATAAATAAAACACAAGTAAACATCTTATT
>NW_006408985.1:889455-889983 GCF_000296735.1 Chrysochloris asiatica
CTACAGAAAGAGGTCCAAACAATCAATAACAAAATAACAGAAATAGGTACCACCCTGAAAGGGCAGAGGAGTAGAATAGATCAAATGGAAGGACGAATCAGTGAGCTGGAAGACAAGTCTCTCAATACCACTAAGATAGAAGAACAAACTCAAAAAAGGTCTAAGATTTATGTTGGACAAAATAAATATGAATAACCTAAAAATTAATGGCATTCCAGAACAAGAAGAATCATACAAGTCCACAGAGGAAATAGTCAAAGAAATACTGGAAGAAAATTTCTCTAACATCCTCAAAAGCAAAAAGATAAACATACAAGAATCCCAACGAAGTCCAGGAAGGGTGGACACCAAAAGAAAATCACCAAGACATATCATTGTCAAGCTCTCCAAACTCAAAGACAAGGAGATGCTTTTGAAAGCAGCAAGAAAAAACAGTAGGGTCACTTACAAAGTCAGCAAGTCAGACTAAGCTCAGATCTCTCAGCAGGAACCATGCATGTGAGAAGGCAATGGGGAGACATATATAAA
>NW_006408985.1:902180-903160 GCF_000296735.1 Chrysochloris asiatica
GAACCGCTGACCTTAAGGTTCGCAGCCCGATTCGTAACCACTACGCTACCACAGCTGAGTGACATTAGTCAGTCATAAAAAGGGAAATACTGCATAGGACCACTACTGTAAAAGACTAAGAAAAAGAAATTATACTAAAGGGGGCTAGGGGGAAGTCTTTGTTGGTTGCTGTGAAGTTGGTGATGCGTGGTGAAAAGGGGGGAGGGGGGAGCACAGGATGGGGATTGGACACAGGACGATACATGCACAGCCTTGAAACTGCAGGGCTCTGAAATACAGGGATTGAGTCATGGTTTGAATGGGGGAGGGGGGGAATTGTGTTAAGATGCTTGGCTGTTTTTTGAATCTTGGTTTTTGAATCTTGGTTTTCCTTGAGTTATAATATAGAGTAGACACTGGAGGAGGAGAGAAAGGAATAGTCAAAACCATCACACTAGAAGGCTTTTAAGTCCGTCTTCTTCCTATAACTGATTGGAATACTTAAAATGGGGCTACAGCGTACCCAGTGAACGAGGCTTCCTGCGGAGCCTCTGCAATACATAAAACTATTGGTAGAAACCTGAACCACATCCAGATTTCCAGAGATGAGAAATCTCCACTTGAAAGGATAAGCAGATCAGCCTGGATCGGCTAGAAGAACAAAAGATACTTCTTGAATGAAAGACCTACAGGAAAAATACAAAACAATAGAGGCAGATGGAAAAACTATAAGAACAAACAAATCGCTTCCCTAGGAAACATCAAGGCAAATGGTCGGGACCTTTCAACACAAACCCCCTTCCAAGACCAAGACTCAACGGAGATACATGCTCTGATAAGTGACCACACGCATCACCGATAGGGGGAACTGGGGTAAAAGCAGCAATGAAGCAGCAAGCTAAGCCTTACAATGTTCAGTGGGCTTCTGTGGACCCAGTTGGGGACCTGGTTGGTAAGCAGTGTGAGGAGACCTGGGGACACTTGGGCCCAGAGTCAGTGGC
>NW_006408985.1:904789-906220 GCF_000296735.1 Chrysochloris asiatica
ATCATAAGGAGCCCTGGTAGCATAGTGGTTACGAATTGTGCTGCTAACCTCAGGGTCAGCAGTTCAAAACTACCAGCTGTTTCACTGGAGAAAGATGAGGCTTTCTGCTCCCGTAAATATTTACAGCTTCAGAAACCCTGTACAGGGTCACTATGAGTGGGAACTGACTCCATGGCACATAACAAAAACAACAACAAATATATATCATTGTCTGATGCTTTTTTAAGTATCATTTTCTAAATTCTCCAAGTACAACATCAGATTGTTTAAAGACAGAGCTTTCTCTTACTGTTCACTGTGATATCAATCAAATAGCAATTTCTCAGTAAATATGTTTATAATAAATGAATGAACCAATGCTGTCCATTGTTCTATGACACATGCATGTGATACAATAGCTTTTCCAAGACTATGCATTTTAAGGTATGAATGCATTGAGCAATTTAATTGTCTTGCATATCCACTCATATAGTGTAGACTACATATGCATAATGATTATGACACTATCCAATTATTTATGATAAATTTCTAATATAATTAAGAATAGATATTCAAAGTTGAGGTATCTGTATTTAAAAAAAGGGGGAAAAACAAAACAAGAAATATTTATTCAAATTTCTACACTATTTTTAGAGTACTGGTATAGCACTGCAGGTTAATTGCTGGACTGTAAGGAGCTCTTGTGTGGTGCTGTGGGTTAATGCACCAGACTACAAAGCCGTTTGAACTGCAAGGTCGGTGGTTCAAGCTCACCAGCTACTTCTCAGAAACCCTATACAGGGTCGCTATGAGTCAGAATTGACTCGACAGCACTTCACAACAACAACAACAAGGTCAATTGAACCACACGGTTAGCAGTTCAAGCTCACCAGAGACCCTATAGAGTTTCTATATGATGGAACTGAATTCACAGCATTAAACAACAATAACAACACATGTTTTATATCACTTGTTTTATATGTCTTTTGTACACATTTTAATATTTAATTTAAGCCAATTTTATTTAACATGGAATCGCAAAGTTCAGGACTCAATAAAAGATAAAGAGAAACATAATCTAGTTCAGAATATAACTTTTAAAAAAACATATTTTTGTACATTTGTACTGCTTAGTATTTCATCTATTTGAAATTTCTTAAAAAGGACTCCTATAAGAAGAGAGAAAAGAAAGGTAGAAAAGGGAACTAGACATGTGATTAAAACTAACAAACAAACGAAAAGAGAATTCTTCTATGATAAATGAGTCATCATACAACATTCCATATTTCCTGAATAATGGAAATTGTACCCTTTATAGAAAAATAAAAGGCATACCAAAGCACAAGAAAGGAAAATAGTAAGTGAAAATGTACACAATTTTACTCTGAATCTAAAATCCTATGTATTTCTTCTGAAATATTTAAAAATGAGAGAAATATATCATTAAAATCT
>NW_006408985.1:907326-908642 GCF_000296735.1 Chrysochloris asiatica
GAGTGTTGATAGTTGATCCAAGAAGAATGAAGTCCTTGACAATCTCAATCTCTTCTCCATTGATAAGAATGCTGTTTATTGGTCCAGTGGTGAGGATTTTTGTTTTCTTTACATTGTGTTATAATCCATATGGAAGACTGTGCTCTTTGATCTTCATCAGTAAATACTTTAAGTCCTCTTCACTTTCAGCAAGCAAGGTTGTATCATCTGCATATATCAGGTTGTTAAGAAGTATTCCTCCAATCCTTACGCCATGTTTTCCTTCATAGAACCCAGCTTCTCTTATTATTTGCTCAGCATACATATTGAACAAGTATGGTGAAAGAATACAACCCTGTCGCACACCTTTCCTAATTTTGAAACATTCAGTGTTCCCATGCTCTGTTTGAACAACTGCCTCTTGATCCAGGTACAGATTTCTTAGAAGTACAATTAAGTGTTCTGGAATACTCATACTTCTCAATGTTGTCCATAGCTTGTCAAGATCCACACAATCGAAAGCCTTCGCGTAGTCAATAAGGCACAGGTAAACATCCTTCTGGTATTCTCTGCTTTCAGCCAAGATCCATCGGACATCTGCAATGATATCTCTCATTCCACTGTGATTCTGAGGGCTATGCCACCGGTATTTTAAATCACCAGCAAGGTCACCCATGGTGGACAGGTTTTAGATGAGCTTCCAAACAAAGACAGACTAGGAAGAAAGAGTGACAAACTACTTCCGAATCACTGGTCACTGAAAACTCTATGAATAGTTGTGATTAGGTGCTGTCATATGATCTTCAACTCATAATGACCCAATGCACAACAAAAGGAAACATTGTCTAGTCTTGATATGAGTACAATTGTTGTGATATTTGAGCCAATTGTTGCAGTCCCTGTGTCAATTCATCTGGTTTGAAGTCATTCACTTTTTCACTGACTCTCTAATTTAGCAAGCATGATGTCTTTCTCTAAGGTCTGGTCTATTCTAATAATATGTGCAAAAAATGGGAGATGAAGTCTCATCATCCTTATTTCTAGGGAGCATTCTGGTTGTACCTCTTCTAAGACAGATTTGTTTGTTCTTCTGGAAATCCATGATACCTTCAATATTCTTTGTTGTTGTTGTTATTAGGTGGCATCAAGACGGTACTGACCCATAATGACCTTATCCAGAGCAGAATGAAACACTGCCTGATCCTTGGCCAACCTCACTGCTGTTGACACTCATGAGTCCATTGATGCTGCCACTTGGCCAATCTATCTCGTCGGGGGGTCTTCTTCTTTTTCTCTGACCCTCCACATTACCAAACATGATATCCTTCTCCAGTGAC
>NW_006408985.1:909509-917145 GCF_000296735.1 Chrysochloris asiatica
TTGACAAAGATGAGTGAATGCCTTCTGTGCTACCTCACTTTCTTGAAAGATTTCAATTTTTATTCCATCTATTCTTGTTTTTTTGTTCTTTGTCAATTCCTTCAATGCACCTTGGACTTCCTCCTTCAGTATCATTGACTCTTGCTCATATGCTACCTCTTGAAATGGTTGAACACGAACCATTTCCTTTTGGTACAGTGACTCTGTGTATTCCTTCCATCTTCTCTTGATGCTCTTTAGCAACATCATAATTCAAATTTATCAATTCATTTACATTCTTCCTTAGTCATTGTCCATCATTCAGATGCATATAAGCCTATGGAAAATGCCATTGCTTTGATCAGACACCCCTAGTACCTCAAAGTGACACATATACTTTTTTAACAGTTTTAAAAAGAGTTTTCCCAATGGGATACATTGATTGATTTCCTGCCTGAAGCTTCCATGAACATTGATTCTAGATTCAAATAAAAGGAAATAATTGGCATCTCTAATTTTTTCTCTGTTTATCATGATACTACCACTTTTCAGTTGTGAGGAGTTTTTGTTTTCTTTACATTGAGTTGCAATCCATACTGAAGGTTGAATTATTTCATCCATGAGTGTTTTATGTGCTCTTTAGTTTCAGCAAAAAAGATTGGTCATCTACATATTGCAGATTATTAATGAGTCATCCTCCAACCCTGATGCCACCTCATTCTTCATTTAATCCAGTTTCCTGGATTACTTGCTCTGCAAACAGTTTGACTAAATATGATGAAAGGATATAATCATGGTGTAAGTGTTTACTGATTTTAAATCACATTCATTTCATTGTTCTGTTGGAAAAAACTGCCTATTTTGCTGTGTCCATATTATGAATGAGCACAAATTAGTTTTCTAGAATTCAAATTGTTCTAAATTGCCAAAACAGTGTGGACACCATGTCTGACTTCCTCTGGCATCACAAGAGGGAAGGAGAATAAAACTCAGTATCGGTTCAATGTCAATTCCTATAAAGCATAAATAAGACATTCCTCTACCGTTCAACCTTCTTTACTTTATATTAACACCAACCATGCCATTTGATAATCTCCTGTAATTATCACACATAACTTATATTTAATATGCACAATTAAAATGTTGGTAAGGACTGGTATTTCAGGGTAATGTGCAGGATCCCAAGGTCAGGTTGAACCACAAGGTTGACAGTTCAAACCAATCAACTGCCCCTTAGAAACCCTATATAGGGTCAGTATAGGCCAGAACCAATTAGACAACACTTAACAATAAGAACAACAACAAACCAAATGAGCAGGATACAATTCAGAATCAATGACAACTTAGGACACAGCAGTTACACTCTCAGATATGCCTCTTCCCTATCATACTGCAGACACACCATGCTCTTATATTCCACCATCAGCTAAGTGGCCTCTTGAGCTCTGTTCAGCTCAGGCAAGTGATTATAAGCTCCCTTCTTGTTGTTAAGTGCCATTGAGTCAGTTCCCATCCATACTGACCCTGTACAAAGTTTCCAAGGAGTGGCTGGTGAGCTGGAACCACCAACCTTGCAGTTCAAACCACCCTGCAGTGCAGCACATTAACCAACAGTGCAACCACACAGGGCACATTCTACAAACCAGCCTGCTAACCACAAGCACTTATCTTTACTTAGTCCATGGGTCTAGAAGCCCTCAGCTGCTCTGTCTCTTTATGCTGCAGCTTCTGCTGTTTCCGCCTTTTCAGGTATGATGAAATAATTCAGCCTTCAGTATGGATTGCAGCTCAGAAATGAATCACCTAGGTTGTTTTTCCTACTTCAACTTGTCTATAGTAAGTAACCCTGAAGATATTTGCAGCATCAGTGGCATAATTTGTAGCATTGTAGCAATATGTAAACCACAACAATATGATAAACTAATAGACTAGTGGAGTATCATATATTAATAACTTGTTAATATTGATATAATATCTATACAAATTAAATTATATTAAAATAATATAATAATTATATTCATTAAGTAATTCTAATAATTAAACATATTTTAGTGTTTAACTTGTTAATTATTAAACACATTAATTGTACCCATGTAAAATTGCATTAACATAATTATATAAGATAATATTGTACTAACAATGTTATTTATTGCTTAATTATTACACTTATCAATTAATTAATTATAAATTTTATTTTTTATCATAAACTTGGTTAAAAATAATAGAATAATGAGGCAGCATAGAAAACGTCCATGGAACATTTTCTAATTCTGTTATATACTTTTATATACTTTTTTTCTCCTGCTTTAGATTTTTTACTAGTAGGACCCTGATTCCCCCTCTAATACCTCAAACAATCAGTATTTATTAAATGTTCAGTACATTTGGAGCAAAGCATCATCTTATGGATTACCAATTAGGGACACAATTTGCTTTTTGAATAGACACCACAGTCTAATGAATGAGAAGTTTAACCATAATAACAATTTTATATTCTAAAGCACTGAAGGCTTAAGTTGTAGAGAGATGGGGTCTTCCACTTTTACACTGACCCACCACATTGTCAAGCATGACATCCTTATCCAGTGACTGTTCCCTCTTGATAATATAACCAAAGCATGAAAAAGGAAGTCTTGCATCATCTCTTTTAAAGAGCATTCGGGCTGTATTACATCCAAGAGAGATTTGCTCTTGAGCAATCCTAGGTACCTTTGATATTTTATTAAAACCCAAAATTGTTGTTGTTGTTAGGTACCATCAAGTCAATACTGACCTATAGTGAACTTATGGAGAGCAGAACGAAAGACTGCCGGATCCTGGGCCAAACTGACTATTGTTGCAACACTTGAGTCCATTGATACTACCAATAGGCCAATCCATATCTTTGGGGGTCTTCCTATTTTCTTCTAACCCTCCACCTTACCAAACGTGATATCCTTCTCTAGTGACTGGTCCCTCCTACCAATAAGTCTGAAGTATAAGAGACTAAGTTTGGCCATCTTGGCCTCCAGGAGCACTCTGTAGGAATTCTTCCAAAATGGATCTATTGGTTCTTTTGGCAGACCCATGACACTTTCAATATTCTCCAACACCAGAACGCAAAAGCATCAATTCTTCTACGGTCTTCCTTATTCACTGTCCAGCTTTCACAGGCATATGAGGTTGCTGAAAATACCATGATTTGGGTCAGGTGCACCTTAGTCCTCAAGCTGACATCTTTGCTCTTCAACACTTTAAAAAGGTCTTGTGAAGCTGATTTGCCTAATGCAATATGTCATTTGATTGCTTGACTGCTGCTTTCATGAGTGTTGATAGTTGATCCCAGAAGAATGAAGTCTTTAAAAACTTTAATCTTTTATCCATTGAGAAGACTGTTGTTTATTGGTCCAGTAGTGAGGATTTTTGTTTTCTTTACATTGAGATGCAATCCGTACTGACAGCTGTGCTCTTTTATATTCAACAGTAAATGTTTTAATTCTTATTCACCTTCAGCAAGCAAGGTTGTATCATCTGCATATTGCAAGTTGTTAATGAGTCTTCCTTCAATACTGATGCCACGTTTCTCTTCATATAACCTAGTTTCTCAGATTATTTGTTCAGCATAAAAGTTGAAATTGTTGTTGCTGTCGAGTCGGTTCCGACCCATAGCGACCCTGTACAGGGCTTCTGAGGGTGTAAATCTTTACGGGAGTAGAAAGCCTCATCTTTCTCCTGCGGAGCGGCTGGTAGTTTCGAACCGCTAACCTTAAGGTTTGCAG
Source organism: Chrysochloris asiatica (assembly GCF_000296735.1). Taxonomy (NCBI): domain Eukaryota; kingdom Metazoa; phylum Chordata; class Mammalia; order Afrosoricida; family Chrysochloridae; genus Chrysochloris; species Chrysochloris asiatica. The sequence continues at coordinate 913,247 of NW_006408985.1, forward strand.
CCCAATTTGTAACCACTACGCTACCAGAGCTCTAAGTATGGTGAAATAATACAACCTTGTCACAAACCTTTCTTAATTTTAAACCATTCAGTGGTCCCATGTTCTGTTCGAACAACTGCCTCTTTGTCGAGGTACAGATTCCTCATGAGTACAATTAAGTGCTCCTGAATACTCATACTTCGAAACGTTGTCCATAGCTTGTCATGAGCCACACAATTTAAACCCTTTGTGTAGTCAATAAAGCACAGATAATCATCTTTCTGATGTTCTCTGCTTTCAGCCAAGATCCATCAGACATCAGCAATGATATCCCTCATTCCATGGCCTCTTCGGAATCCAGCTTGAATCTCTGGAAGTTCTCTGTCAATGCATGATTGTAGCCCTCTCTGTATTACTCTTAGCAAGACTTTACTCGCATGGGATATCAAAGATATTGTCTGATTTCTGCATTCCATTGGGTCGTCTCTCTTTGGAATGGGCACAAATACAGATCTCTTCCAATCAGTCAGACAGATAGTTGTCTTCCAAATTTCTTGGCAGAGATGAGTGAGTGCCTTCTGTGTCACCTCGTTTTCTTGAAAGATTTCAATTTTTATTCCATTAATTCCTGCTGCTTTGTTCTTTGCCAATTCCTTCAATGCACCTTGGACTTCCTCCTTCAGTATCATTGGCTCCTGATCATATGCTACCTCTTGAAGCGGTTAAACATTACTCTTTCCTGTTGGTTCAGTGACTCTGTGTATTCTTTCCATCTTCTCTTGATGCTTTCTGGATCATTTACTATTTGTCCAGAGAATCTTTCAATAATGAAACTTGAGGTTTGAATCTTTTCTTCAGTTCTCCAGCTTAAAAAATGCTGAGAGTGTGTTCTTCCTTTTTTGTTTTCTGATTCCACATCTTTGCATATTTTGTTGTAATATTTGGCTTTATCTTCTTGAGCTGATCTTTAAAATTTTCTGTTCAGCTCTTGGACCTTCTCATTTCTTCCATTTTCTTTAGCATGTCTATGCTGGAGAGCAAGTTTCAGTGTCTCTTCTGACATCCATTTTGAATTTTTCCTTCTTTATTGTCTTATTAATGACTTTTTGCTTTTTTCCTACATAATGTTTTGATATCATCCTACAATTTTTCTGGTCTTCTCCAATGGCTAGTGATCATGAGCATTTCTTCATGTTTTTTGGCTGCTCGCATCTTCTCCTTAGTGAATTGTCTGTTCATGTCCTGTGCCCATTTTTAAATTGGGTTATTTTTCTTTGTCTTTTAGAGGCATTATAGTTTCCTATATATTTTAGAAATAAGTCCCTTGTCTGATGTCATTGTAATTTTTTTTTTTTTTTTTCCATGCTGTGGGCTCCCTTTTTACTCTTCTGGTGGAGTTTTTTGATGAATACAAGTTTTTAATTTTTAGTATGTCCCACTCATCTATTTTGTCTACTCTTGTTCGTGTAGCTTTCAAAATGTTTGGTAGACTGTGTATTCCCTGAATTAGTGCCTTGACATTTGTCCTTATTTTTCATTGATGACCTTCATAATTCTCAGATTCACATTTAATTCTTTAATTCATGTTGAGTTGGCTTCTGCATACGGTGTAAGGTGAAATTCTTGTTTCAATCTTTTGCATATTGCTTTCCAGTTCTGCCATCATTATCTGTTGAAGAGATTATCACCACCCCATGTGACATATTTAGGTTTTTTGTCAAAAATCAGTTGGCTGGATGTAGATGGGTTAATTTCTGGATTCTCAATTATGTTCCATTGATCTAGGTATCTTTCATTGTACCAGTACCAAGATGTTTTAACCACTGTAGCCATATAGTAAATTTTGAAGTCGTGGCATGAGAGGTTTCCAATCTTATTCTTCTTCCTAAACAGTGCTTTGGAAATCCTGGGTCTCTTTCCTTTCCATATAAAGTTTGTAATTGTTTTTTTCCATCTCTGAAGAATGTTTTTGGAATCTGGATTGGGATTGCATTATATATGTAAATTGCTTTGTGTAATATTGACATTTTCACAAAGTTAGGTCTTCCTATCCAGGAGCATGGTACATTCTTCTGTTTTTGTAGGTCTCTTTTGGTTTCTTGTAGCAGTGTTTTCTAGTTTTCTTTGTATAAATCTTTTGTTTCTCTGGTAAAATTTTTTCCTAGATATTTCCCTTTTGGATTGCAATTGAAAATGGTATTGTTTTCCTAACATCCTTTTAAACACTGTTGTTTTTGGTATAGAGGAATTCAACTGATTTGGGTATGTTGATCTTAGATCCTGCCACTTTGATGAATCTTCCAATGAGGTCTAGTTGCTTTTTTACTAAGTCTTTGGCATTTTCTACATATAGGATCATATCATCTGCACATAGAGAGAGTTTTACTTCCTCCTTGCCAATTTGGATGCCTTTAATTTCCCTGTCTTGTTGTATAGCTCTTGCTAAGACTTCCAGAAAAATATTGAATATGAGTGGTGACAAAGGGCATCCTTGTCTGGTTCCTGTTCACAGAGAGAAGGCTTTCAGTTTCTCTCCATTGAGAGTAATGTAGGCTGTTGGTTTTGTATATATGCGCTTAATTATGTTTGGAATTTCCCTTCTATTTCTACTTTGCTGATGGCTTTTTTTTCGGAAAAAGATTTTGGATTTTGCCAAATGCCTTTTCTGCGTCAATCAATAGGATCATTTTTTTTTCTTTTTTTCTTATATATATGGTGGATAACGATCGTTTTTTAATGTTGAACCATCCTTGCATCCCTGATATGAATACCACTTGATAATGTATTATCTTTTTATGTGCTGCTGGATTCTGTTGGCTAAGATTTTTTGAGAATTTTTGCATTTATGTTCATGAGGGACATTGGTCTATAATTTTATTTCTTAGTGATGTCCTTCCCTGATTTTGGTTTGAGGATTATGCTTGCTTCATGAAATGTATTAGAAAGTTTTCCATCCCCCTCTAAATTTTGGAATACTTTGAGGAGAATTGGTGTCAGCTCTTTCCTGAATGCTTGGTAGTGAAGTCATCTGGGCCTGGACTTGATTTGCTTGAGAGTCTTTTGATGACCTGATCAATTTCTTCTGTTGTTATGGATCTGTTCAGGTTTTCTACATCACTCTGTGCAAGTTTAGGTAGATAGTGTTTTTTCTAAAAATATAACCATGTCTTCTAAATATTCAAATTTATTGGAGTACAACTCTTCATACTATACTCTTATTATCCATTTGATTTCCTTTGGTTCCATTGTGACACCATCCATGTGGTTTCTAATGCATGTTATTTGTGTCCTTTCCATCTTTTCTTTCCTTAAGTTTGCCAATGGTCTGTCAATTTTGTTAATCCTTTCAAAGAACCAGCTTCTTGTCCTGTTGATTCTTTCTATAATTTTTCTCTTTTCTATCTCATTTATTTCTGCTCTAATCTTTATTATTTATTTTCTTTTGGAGGCTGTAGGTTCCCTCTGTTGGTCTGTTTCTAATTGTTATAGATGCTGTGTTAACATGTTAATTTTTGTTCTTTCTTCTTTTTGGATGTGTGTATTTATTGCAATAAATTGTCCTCTTCAGTACTGTTTTTGCCATGTTCCAAAGATTTTGGTACGTTGTGTTTTCGTTTTCTTCTAGGAGCTTTGTAAATTCACATTTAATTTCTTCTACTACCCAGTCACTTTTTAGTAGGGTGTTGTTCAGTTTCCACGTATTTGACTTTATTTCTTTGGTCTTACTATTGTTGATTTCTAGTTTGATAGCATTGTGGTCTGAGAAGATGCTTTGTAGTATTTTGATATTTACAAATTTGAGGGGATTTGTTTTGTGGCTTAAACCATGGTCTATTCTGGAGAATGTTCCATGTGCACTGGAAAAGAATGTGTATTGTGCAGTTGTTGGGTTGAATGCTCTGTACACATCTATGAGGTCC